>NW_006408639.1:583011-584499 GCF_000296735.1 Chrysochloris asiatica | reverse complement strand
TGCAAGGTCAGTGGTTCAAGCTCACCAGTTGCTTCTCAGAAAATATATACAGGGTCACTCTGGGTCAGAACTGACTCAATAAAACTTAACAGCAACAACAAAATAGTCAAGAACTAAAGGTACTTAACAACAACAACAACAAGAGGTATGGGGAAGACAAGAGAAGAATTGATGCTTTTAAATCATGGTGTTAGCAAAGCATATTGAAAATACCATGTACTTCTAAAACAAACAAATCAGTTTCTTAGAAGTGAGGATGGAGAGACTTCGTGAAACATGCGTTGAACATTACTTTATCAGGAGGGACCATTCTCTGGAAAAGATCATCACACTTGGTATAATATGTTGTTGTTGTTGTTAAGTGCCGCCAGTTGATTCCAACCCACAGCGACCCTGTCTAGGGTTTCTGAGGAGCAGCTGCTGAGCTTGAACTGCCGACCTTGCAGTTGTAGGTTCAGTGAAAAATAGAAAAGGGCCCAATTAGATGGATTGACACATAGTTTCAACAATTGTGAGGAGGACTCAGGATTTAGCCGGGATTCCTTCTATTGTGCATAGAATTCCTGTGAATGGAGCTGACTCAATGTGTTCCCGGGAATAGTCATCACACCTCCATTCTAAAAGACAGTTCTCTTGCCTTCTACTGATCAGCAAAGGTTTATTATAGGAAAGAGGCTTACAAGAAGAGACGGGGAAGGCTTAATATAAAGCTTATACCTTGGCTCCCTGAAAAAAGATTTTGCCAGTGTTTAAAAGTTTTTAGATAGGAAAAGTCATCATGTTTATTCATAGGGGTAGGTAGGGAAATCCCGGGATGTGGCCATATTAATTGGCTATGTGTGCAGCATTTTTTCAATATGTATTCCACCACAAAAGCTTGTGGTCCTGGTGGACAAAACTTCTTCTGGGATGGGACACATGAAAATGTCTTTGTGTTTATGACAAGCTTTTTCCAGGGGTTGGTGTTCTCTTCTGCCCCCAATGGAAGGTTGTCCTTCAATGTTTTCACACATGCATAGGGAACTGGGCAAAACTAGCCAACCTCTAAAACACCTTATAAGGAAGCTAAATATGGATTTTTTATGGGTGTTCTATTATTTGTTAAACTAGGAAGAAGGAAGGAGAAGCTGAATAGTTCTGAATGTTTAGTCACTGAAAACTTTAAGAATACCAGTGGAATGCTGCCAGGTGTAGTACAGGAAAAAGAGTCACTCAGGTTGTAATGTACTGAAAATACGGCTGGGGAAGAGCTGCCTTCTCAAAGTAGAGTAGATCATGATGACGTGAATGACATAAAACTTTTGGTACCTCCATCTGCTGATGGGACCCAACTCAAAATGAGGAGAAACAGCTGAAATTCTATTAACAATTGCAACATGAAATTTATGAAGTATAAATCTGGAAAAATTGGAAGTTGTCAAAAATAAAATAGAGCACATAGAGATTGATACCCTAGATATCAGTGAGCTAACATGGACTGGTAGTGGT
>NW_006408639.1:558682-559597 GCF_000296735.1 Chrysochloris asiatica | reverse complement strand
TACTGGTGGCATAGCTTCCGGAATCATAGGACAGTAGAGATAAACAATAGAGGTAAGTATAGTCACTTCTCTTATAAAGCTTACATTATGGTGAAGAAATAAAGCAATAATGAATATGAATTATAAATGTTCACATCCAGAAGAAACAGGATAGAGACTAACTGGGAAGTGGTGTTAAGCTAATTTTTATTTGCTTAAGAAGGAGTCAAAAATCTAAAACACACTGAAGAAATATGTTGTTATTGTTAAGTGCTGTCTAATCAGTTCTAACTCATCGTGACCCTTATAGGATTTCTGAGGAGCAGCTGATGAGTTTTAACCACCGACCTTATAGTTAAAATCAACCTTGAAGTCAAGAATTTATTCTACAGCGCCACATCAGGAATAGGTAAAAACAAACAAACAACCAAAAAAAACCCACCAAACCCCCCAAAAAATCTTGCACTAAGGACTTGAGTGGACACAAGCTTGGCTTGTGTGCTAAACTGAAAGGAAACCAGAATGACTGGAGACTAGCGTGAACTGAGAAGCATGGAATGTAACATATACACATAAGTAGGCTAGGGATAGTTCATTAAATGCCTTTGAATGCAGTTGTGGAAGGAGCTCTGGTAGAATAGTGATTATGAGTTGGGCTACTAATCACAAGGCCAGCAGTTCGAAACTACCAGCCATTCTGTGGGAGAAAGATGAGGCTTTCTGCTTCCGTAGAGATTTACAGCCTCAAAAATCCTATTGTTGTTGTTGTTAGGTGTCATTGAGTTGGTTCCAACTCACAGCTACCTTATGCACAGCAGAATGAAACACTACCCAATCCTAGGCCAACCTCACTACTGTTGCCACCTTGAGTCCATCGATGTTGTCACTTGGCCAATCCATCTCGTTGGGGGTCTTCTTCTTTTTCTCTGACCCTCC
>NW_006408639.1:548823-556808 GCF_000296735.1 Chrysochloris asiatica | reverse complement strand
TTCTTCAGCTTCAGTTTGAATTTGCATGGGTAATTGATGGTGTGTTCCACAGTCTGCCTCTGACCTTATTTTCATTGATGATAGGGAGCTTTTCCATCATTTCTTTCTGTAGATGTAGTCAATTTGATTTCTATGTAATCCATCTGGTGAGGTCCATGTATATAGTCATCTCTTATGCTGTCTAAAGAAGGTATTTGAAATGAACAGATCATTGATTTTGCAGAATTCTGTCATGCATTCTCCAGCATCATTTCTATCACCATGGCCATATTTTCTATGATCCTTCCTCTTTGTTCCCAACCTTTGCATTCCAATCACCAATAACGTTCAATACATCTTGATTGTATGTTTGATTGATTTCAGATTGAAAATGTTGGAAGAATTCTTCTATTTCATCCTCATTGGCTTTAGTGGTTGGTGTATAAAGACAATTATTAAGTGAAGGAAGAAAATATTCAAGAAAGACAGCTAGCTGTCATCAAGGTGACTCCTACTCATGTAGAGGTTACGTACAATCGATGGAAATGTTATTCAGTCTGTGTCATCCTCACAGGTGATGACATTTCCAGGTCATCAATGTGGCTATTGTGCAATCCATCTCACTGAGGGTCTTCTTCACCCTTTCTTGATCTCTACTTTATGTGACACGATGTCTTGCTTCAACAATTGATTACAGCTGATCAAAGCAAGATTTTTGGGGAGTGTTCTGTTGTAATGACTAAGTTTTAATTGGCTAATTTTCAAAAGTTAATCGTCAGATGTTTTCTTCTAGTCAGTCTTAGTGTGGGAGCTCTGCTGAAATCTGCCCATCCTGGATAATCCTGCTGATCTCTGAAATATACATGGCATAGCTTCTAGCAACACAATAAGTCAAGGCAATATAACAAACATGTTGTTGTTGTTGTTGTTAAGTACTGTGTAGTTAATTCTGACTCATAGAGGTTCTGTTTAGAGTTTCCAAGGAGTGGTTGTTGAGTTTAAACTGTCAATCTTGTGGTTCAAACCAACCTCATGATCAAGTGCTTATCCTACAGCACCACACCAGGATTCCCGTGATAAACATAGTGAATGCATAGTTTCTTTAATAGTTATGCATGTTTGAATACATGAAATATTGTGTTCGTGTGTTGATGCTGAAAGCCACACTTGATAGTCTCCCCTTTGGCCACATGAAAAGTAGCTTTTATTTGACCCCTAACCTATATTGAATACAGGTCTCACTGACAGTATTCTAATTCCAGATGTTTTCTAATAGTTCTACTGTAATTTAAAAGCAAAGGATTTTTTAGGCATTGTTGAATCAGTCCCGACTCCTAGCAGTCCGAAGTACAACAGAACGAAACATTGCCCAGTCCTGTCACAATACACAAAGGGAACCCAAAAGAAAACATTCTTCTCCCTCTCTGACTCCCCAAATGAAGCAAAATTAAGAGATGCTGCCAAATGACATATTTATATTACATCATTACATAATTCTGCCATCATGCTTGGTAGAGTGGAGGGTCAGAAAAAAAGAGGAAGACCCCAATGAGATTTACTGACCCAGTTGCAATAGCAATGGGCTCAAATATAACAATTGTGAGGATGGCACAAGATCAGGCAGTGTTTCATTCTGTTGTGCACAGAGTTGCTATGAGTCGGAACCAACTGTTCACACCTCACAATAACTTCATCCTGTAGCTTATTATTCACCCTACTGTCTCTCTTCCCTCTCCCCTCACTCTATACTGTAAGAGACAAGATGATATATAAACCATTTGAATATATCAAGCAACAAATACTGGTCTTTACACATGTGGTGCTGTAGGATCAGCACTCGACAACACACTACAAGGTCAACAGTCCAAACTCACAACCTGCTCCTTGGAAACCGACTCTGTAGCATTTCACAACAACAACAACGACAACAATCCAAGTAATTAGGCATCTCTGGGTGGCAAAAAGTTTAAGCACTCAAATATTTGCTGAAAGATTGGTGGTTTGAATGCACTGAGAGCTGTCTTGGAAGACAGGCTTGGTGATCTGCTTTTGCAAGGTAACAGCCTGGAAAACCCTCGACAGTAGTTCTACTCTGCATAGATCCATGGGGTCATCTTGAGTTGGAATCACTCAATGACAGCTATCAACAACAATTACACATAATATATCTTGAAGAAACGTTGAATTAATAAGTGAATGAATGACTGTAAGAAAAAACCAGCTTTTTCAAAGAAATGAACTGAATGCCATTATCTACAATGCAGACACACAGATGACACAGATAGGTGAAATCCATTTATTCTAAATGCAAGAATCAACTAAATTCATGATAGCAATACTGCATGTGTAGTCTCTAGACAGCCAGTTATGGATGTGAATCTAAGTCTATTACTAATTATAAGATATAGATATAAAAACTATCTTGGGGTTAGCCTACCCTCTGTCAGTGAAGTGACTATTACTCAATGCGATAAAGTGTGTCTTAGAATATAAATCTCTGTGGGAGCAGACAGCTTCATCTTTCTCTCATGAAGCATCTTGTGGATTAGAACCACTGATCTTGAGGTTAGCAGCTAGGCATCTAATTCACTTGCTTTCAGGGATACTAAGGCAGAAGACATCGACACAGACACAATCTCCTGGGGTTTGTGCACATGAAATGCTCTGCATTTGATGTGATAGGCTCTCAAAGTCTAGAAACTTATTTAAAATGATTTATGTAAGATGCAATATTTACATTAATTTGTTCTTTCTAAAATAGCTTTTACTGCTCTTTTATACCTTCCTATGTTTGGATGCTACATTTGTATTTTGCCAGTGGAGTTTATATTTACGGACTCTTCCCTATCCCTCCATCCCATTTCATTTCATTTTCTATAATTTTACTTCTTCCTCCAAAGGACAGTATATTATTGGGAATTTCCTCATCGACCTTAAAATTTAAGTTAAAACATTTTAATAACAGCTCTTTATCAGCATGTTTGTCTCTTCAAAAAATGGGTATTAAAAATATAATAAGTACATAGAATAAATGAAAACGATGCAGTTGCACATCAGATATATGAGTATCATTTATTTTAGATTTTAACCATTGAAGCAGTAAAGGTCATTGAAGGTTGGGTGTGAAGACAATTAGGGTCATTGGGATTTACTAGGGATTATTAGTTTCTCTTAAAATGGTACCAGACCTAATATTGAGCTGAGATTGCAGAATGGCAAGAGGCGTTTTAATTATTAAAAGTAATTTCACATGTGGTTTAACAGTCATAATTGGAATTTTGAGTTATGCTTTCCTTGGTAACAACCCATTTCCTTTGTTTGGATAAACCGCAGGCGTGGAGAGATGAAATATGATGTCAGTTAGTATGTGGTGTTTCAAGAAATTACATTTAACCAGCAGGCATTTGGCATTTCAGTGGCTGAAATGGAATTTCAGTAAAATATAGTAGAGATTAGGTCCCATCATTAATACATCTCATTCCTAGTTTCTGGGGGTACAGTACACAGTCTACTGGCTACAAAAAGACTCTGTCTGCTCTTTGGAGAAAGAGTCACAAAGACCTTGTGATGGTGATAGCTTGTCAATGGATGGTGTCATCACTGAGAGGCTCCCTCAGCAGTGACAAAAGCAGATTTACAGCAGCTCTTATTTGCCAAAAGACGGAGGCCCAACAATACTGTTGTTGTTGTTGTTAAATACTATTGACTCAGTTTCAACTCACAGAGATACTGTTTCTGAGCAGCAACTAGTGGGTTTGAACTGTGGATCAGGCAGTTAGCAGTCCATTACTTTTCCTAGAGTTCCACAACAGAAATCCAGAGAACAACATACCCTCCGAAATAACCACAGGCAACAAAACAACAAAATATATACACACACACAAAATAATATATATATGTATATGGTGCCATAGGATAAGTGCTTGACCTCAAGATCTGTTAGAACAAGATTGGTTGTTTAGACTCACAGCTGCTCCTTGGAAACCCTATGCAGGATTACTATGAGTCGGAACCAACTCAACAGCACTTAATAACAACATAAAGTTTATAGGGTTTCTGAAGTAGTAAATCTCCTCTTTTCCCTTCAGAACAGCTGGTGAACATGAATTGTGGACCTGGTGATTTGCAGTCCAGTGCTTAAACTACAAGGCATTCCTTTCTCTGTCCTTATGGCCATATATTTTATATTGAAGTTATAGAAAGTAATTATAATTCATTCACTTTTAAAACATTAATAACCTACTATAATTCAGTTGCTGAACTAAGCACTTCAGCGCTTATTCTCACAAGAGTTCCAGAAGACAGGGCCTAGCATTTCTCCCATTTAAAAACATGAGAAAATTGAGACTCGGAGGAGTGAAATAATTCACGAAAATCACATCATCAAAAACTATTTAAGCTAAAATTTAAGGTCACGCTAATCGGATTCCAAATCCTAAGATTTTAGTATGCTATTTATCTTAACATATAAATAAAATTTTGCTAAAGATAATTCAAAAACATTTGCAGCAGTACATAGATAGGCAGTTGACAGAAATAAAAACCTGATTCAGTAAAAGACATGGCATGAGGGATATCATTATTACATTAATTGATCTTGACTAAAACAACAAATAACAGAAAGAAGTTTACTTGTGTTTTATTGACTACAAAAAGGCATTTGACTGTGTGCCTGATCACAAACTATGGATAATACTGTACAGAATGGAAACTCCAGAATACTTAACTATTCTTGTGAGAAACTTGTATAAAGACCAAGAGGACACTGTATGGTTTAAATTCAGGAAAGGTGTGTGTCAGGGTTGTATCCTTTCACCCTACTTACTCAATCTGTATGCTAAACAAATATGAGAAATTGGACTATATGAAGAACACAACAGCAAGAAGGCTCATTAAGAATCTGCAATGTGCAGATGACACAAACTCACTTGCTGAAATCGAAGTGGACTTGAGAAGCTTGCTGATGAAGATGAAAAACTACAGTCCTGAGTAGGGATTACATGGCAATGTAAAGAAAACAAAACTCACAATTGGACCAATAAACATCATCATGAGAAGCGGAGAAAAGATTGAAGTTATCAAGGATTTCATTTTACTTATATCTATAGACACTTATTCAACCTATATGCTGAGCAAATAATCTGAGAAGCTGAGTTATATGAAGAAAAATGCGGCATCAGGATTGGAGGAGGACTCAGTACCAACCTGCGATATGCAGATGATACAACCTTGCTTGCTGAAAGTGAAGAAGACTTAAATATTTACTAATGAACAATCAAAGAGCACAGCCTTCAGTATGGATTATATCTCAATGTATAGAAAACAAAAATTCTCACCACTGGACCAATAAACAACATTCTTATCAATGGAGAAAAGATTGAAGTTGTCAAGGACTTCATTTTTCTTGGATCAACTATCAATACTCACAGTAGTCAAGAAATCAAACAATGTATTGCATTAGGCAAATCTGCTGCACAAGACCTTTTTAAAGTGTTGAACAGCAAAGATGTCAGCTTGAGGACTCAGGTGTGCCTGACTCAAGCCATGGTATTTTCAATAACCTCATATGCATGAAAAAGCTGGACAGTAAATAAGGAAGACTGTAGAAAAATTGATGCCTTTGAGTTATGGTGCTGGAGGAGAATTTTGAAAGTGCCATGGGCTGCCAAAAGAACCAATGGATCTGTGTTGGAAGAAGTGCAGCCAGAGTGCTTCTTGGAGGACAGGATGGCCAAACTTCATCTCTCATACTTCAGACATATTGTCATGGGGCCAGTCGCTGAAGAAGGGTATCATGTTTGGTAAGGTGGAGGGTCAGAGAAAAAGTGGAAGACCCCAGCGAGATGGACTGGCCAAGTGGCAGCACCAATGGGCTCAAGCTTGGCAATAATTGCGAGGTTGGCCCAGGACTGGGAAGTGTTTTGTTCTGCTGTGCATAAGGTAGCTATGAGTCGGTACTGACTCTCTGGCACCTAACAACAACAACAACAACATAAACACCATGTTGGGGTAAACTGTACAGCAATAGATCTGAGTTTTTTATTCAGTCAATATTGGTCCTTAGTTAATGGAAAGAATTTTTAGTCAGCTTTTAACCAAAAAATTGGTAGTTCAATCCCACCTAGTGGTACTGTGGAATTAAGTCTTGACAATCAGTGTTCACAAAATACTTGTTGTGTCCCATTGAGATGATTCTGACTCATAACATGTAAAAAAGAATAGAACTGATCCATAGGGTTTCTTAAGCTATATTTTTTAGGAACACATCACCAGGCCTTTACTCTGATGAGTTTAAACTACTGTCCTTTCAGTTAGCAGCACACTGCTTAATGGCTGTGCCACCAGCACTCCTTCCTATAAAATCTTAGCCTATAAAATCTGTAGCCAATAAAAATCTAGGGAGCTCAGTAACATGGACTACCACGCGTCAGAATTGGCTCAATGACAGTGTCTTTGTTTTTTTAATTAGGTTTTTGCTGTTGTTGCTTTCTAGAAAGTTACTAATTAATTATCCTGAAGAGTGAGTTTTTAAATATTTACCTACACTATTGATAATATCATTTTATAATTGCTGGCATAAGAGTCCACACTAACACTTTATTGTGAGCACCTCAAGTGCAGGAACGTGACAGTTTTTGAGACCTTCTGTTTCGCACAGTGTGTAGCACACAGTAGTGCTCCATGTATTATTCTTACACAAGTGAGAGAAGAATTTACAGTCTTTCACAGCTTTAGCAATATTTTCTTCCATTAGTCTAACAGTCTTAGTGTTTGTAATATCACTACAGTCGGTTGCCAAGGGATAAAATGTATAAAGTCTGAAGTGCAATTCGTTGCTTCTCAGCTGAATTGCTTCACAAGGAAGAAGTGCACTGCATACCAAGTACCTAACACTCGTTTCTACCTGGGAGGCTGCTGGCTGCACAGGAGATTACATTGAAATCTATAGCAGTTTCGATTTGATTACAGATTCACAACCCAAATGTAAATATTTGAGGCATTTATGAACACTGGCCTTTCTTTTCTTTGCATTTTTTCTCCCTTTTCTGTATGTGTGCATCTTTAGTGTCTTTAAACCATTAAAATCCTAGGTTTTTGCTAAACAGGGAATCTTTCCAAAATGACAAAAAACAAAATAGAATACAACCCACAAACACAATCAGTTCCCTCAAATGATGATAGTGGTGATGATTTAATCTAGAAAAATATTTTCTACTTAGGAAAATATTCCAGAAACCCAGTAACAAAGGTTTTGGAATCTGAGAAGTGAATTTGACACTTAATTCTGTATAACCAACTATGAGTATCCTTTTCTGTAAAATAGATTCAAGGTACCTACCTCAAAGGGCTAAATCAGACAATGTTTGGGAGTTACTTTGCGTAATGCCTGGCCCATAATAGACCCACCATCAGTAGATGATAAAATTTTTCAGCATTACAGCACTGTGGTTCTTAAGTGTTGCCCAGTCGGTTCTCACCCACAGTGACCCTGTAAAGGGCTTCCAACGAGCAGCTGGTGATTGGTCTTTAAATCCATGTTTTTTAAGGAATGAATAAATGTGTATATTGTTGCTGTTGTTGTTAAGTGCCATTGAGCCGATTCCAACCCATAGCGACCCTGTATAGGGTTTCTGGGGAGCAGCTGGTAAGCTTGAACCGCAGACTTTGCAGTTGAAATGGCTTTGCTGTCTGGCGCATTAACCCACAGCGCCACACCAGGACTGCATAGGCAAAACAAGAACAAAAAATCCCAGATAACTCCTAAGGGTGTGACTACTATTCGTTTTCTGTCAGAACTGCCCAATAGAACTTTCTACCATGGTGAAGTTGTTCTGGATTTGCCCTGTCCAGTGTGGTAGCCACTAGTCCCACGTAACTACTGGGCACTTAAAATGTGGTTAATGTGATTGAAAAATTCAACTTTAAAGTATATTTTGAAAATTGACTTATTCAAACTAAAATACCATGTGAGGTATTTATTTCTTATTAAATAAATTCATTATTAA
>NW_006408639.1:540477-548723 GCF_000296735.1 Chrysochloris asiatica | reverse complement strand
AACAAAGATATAAAAGAAAATGAATAGATTTCATCATTATACTATGTACGTATTATATAAACACAATTAATTTAATATAATTTTATTACATTGCAATTCAATGATATATGTAGGAAACTGAGTTTTAATTTTCAGCAAGCCTTACCCACATTTTAAAGGACAAAACTAATTTCTCCTACAGAAGAGTCCCTTCTTTTTGTCCTTTATGTACCCTCTTCTCACACACAAAAATGAAACTGTTTGTGGAATTTTATGCTTTTAGAGATACAGCAATGTGGTGTCCGATTATAACCATGGTTTGAAGAGCGTACCTGCCTGCCTGGATGTATTTCAGCTCCAATGCTTTCTGACAGACACAGGGGTCACTAATCAGAGCAGAGGGAGGCAGGAAAAGAGATAGAAGGTCATGGCTGGGCGGCTCTATAGTCCTCAAGCCTTTCTCACTGTTTAAATGTGGCTGTGGTTAAAAGTTGCCACAATTATACTGTTTGCTGCTGATAAGTGACCTGGCAGACCCATAGCTCCATTCCTTTGTAAGTATTTTATTAGGAGGGAAGACATAAAATTATTTTACATAGCGCCTGACTATGGGAGGGGGGGAAGACTGTGACTCAAAGAGATGCTCTAAGTGTTCACATTTGCAAACATTTAAAGCACAGAATCCTGAAGCATAAAGATCTTTAGAAACCATCTACTTCAACCTCTTTATTTTACAGTTAGAAAAAGCTGAGAAGTGACCAGCCCAGGCACATAAAGACAGCAGCATAATTAAGACTAAAACACAGGTTTGCTGATGCTCAATGCTCTTTCGATTACACTCCACAGCCAATTCTGCAAATTAGAAAAGGGGGGTGGGGGTGGGGAGAAAAAGGATCTATTTTGAAAGCCTGTTGGAATGTCAAAGCATTTGAAGGCCAAGAAAGGAATGATATGTAAATGTATTGTAATGAGATACTTTGGCAAGTATGGGTGTCCTTTAGCTATTTTCCCTAACTATGCCCCCCCACCCCACCTCTTTCTCCCCAGGCACACATAGATTCAGATTCTCTAAGAGGACAAAACACCCCCTTGGAGTAAATTAGGCCTGTTGGAAAACTGCATTAACTCTTCACACTCTCCAGAGACTGCATTTGGGAAATCTCTGCTTCAGCACACTCCTATTTTCCCGGGTGTGTGGCTTCAGCAGTGGGGGCTAGAGGCCTTCCCGGGTGTGTAAGTGAGGTCATGAAGCACAGTATCGTGACTTTATTGCCAGTGACTCCTACAAGTAAATCAAAGAGTTAACCATGGGTCACTGGCTGGTGCTGTGGCTTTGTCATCTCAGGGTCACACTAGACACGTTGCAATCTGTCATCTTTCATACACTTGGATTTAGCAGCCAGTATATTTTGCAAACCATCAGTTATGTTTCAGCAAAGCCTGCACCATGGTATTACCCAATCTGAAAACACTCAATCTTCAGGACTCATTTGACTCCTACCTTCTCATCTTCTCTAAGATTAGGATGCCAAGGTGAGCTCACAAATCTATACAGTGATGACGTTTTTCCAATTTCTTACTCAGAGACCGTCACCATTGTGGACTGTAAATGCAGCATTCATTTTCAGATTGGAAACTCAAACAGCTGTCCCTCCTTCCCTATGAAAAATTGTTTCAAGATTGTAAGTAACTACAGCTCTCTACCCAACACTCTACACTTCCACATACACCACACTTGCCTTTTCTTTAAAACAAAAAGAACTTTATGTAATTCTTCCAACTTTATGACATTATCAAGCACACACCTCAATTCCTAATGCAGTTTTAGGGAACAAGGTGTGGCTTGGAGAGCTAACATACGAGAAAGTGACTCTTCAGTATGAAAATTCTGGAATACTTTCCATCTTTCCTGTGGCTGCAGGCTGACACCAGGGGATTGTATGAGGCCCAGGCTACTGAAAATTTGGGTTCATTACACATGCATCTCATTTTGGCAGGAAGCCACTCTCTTTAAGCAAAACCCAGTCACAGATAAATGGAGAGCAATCATCTCCCAACTAATAAATGCAAGGCAGCAGAGTCAGGGCTGCCAATCTAGTGGGGTGGCAAATAAAAGGGATGGAGGAGTGGTTATGCTTAGTAATCCTAAGACCCTTCGATGTACAATGAAGCTGAAGCTGAAAGAGTCCAGACCAGCTCTGAGAGGAGAGGTCCAAACCGCTAGTACAAACAGTAACAATGCTGTATGTTTGCACAGAGCACTGACTTTATCCCAAGGAACTTCTTGTTGTTATGTGCCATGGAGTCGGTTCCAACTCATAGCGACCCTGTACAAGGCTTCTGAGGCTATGAATCTTTATGGGAGCAGAAAGCCTCATCTTTCTCCCACGGAACAGCTGGTAGTTTCTAACTGCTGACCTTAAGGATCGCAGCCTGATTTGTAACCACTGTACTACCAGAGCTCCTTTGTCCCAAGGAACTTAGAAAATCTTAAAAACCCTTTAAAACCCTTTTCTTGAGTCCTCACTGCATCCTTGAAAGCGGAATGAGACTGGGAATGAAACGCAGAGTGGCCACTGAAGCACAGGTGATCCTAGTAAGGTCTACGTGAGAAATAACTCTTGTGGACATCATCCATTTTCGGGACTAAGGGAAGTCTTTGGGGTAGCAGGATAGGATAACAAAATGAGGTGAAGAACTACTTTGACCAGCTAGGAACTTTACAATAAGAATATAACCATCAATGATATATGGGAGGTTCATGGGGCAAGGGAGAAGCTAACTTAAAATGTGAATGCTCCAAGTAAGGACTAGTAGGCAAACTTGGTAGGAGAATGTGACCTTGTAATATCCAATAGAAGAAGAACTGGAAGAAGGGCTTTTTAGGGACAGGGGAATAAAACTGTTTGTGGGTGGCCATGCAACCCATGTCTACAGGGTTGGGTGCCCCATTTTTCAAAATCAAATAAAGAAATCCTCTTTCTCACTAAAATGAGTACAGATTGGATTACTTGAGTATTTGTCAGTATGGACAATGTTTCTCACAGTCTAGGAGCAGAATGAAAGATAGGGATGTGGAGCATGCCCACAAAGAAATATCTGCAGAATGAAATGCACACTGGGACCAGTTAACATGAAGAAATGAAGCAGACTATTATCAAGAGGACCCAGAAACCCATCTGATTGGGTAAAATCTTCAAATTCCTATAAGCTGATAATTATGTAAGGGATTTAAAAACACATTGTAAATTAAATTAAACAAGTCTTTAGATCAGATCCAGTCAGCAGGTCAAGAGTTTGTGACTCTGACCTACACAATTAAATACACCACTAATAATTCAAATTTCTTTTATTCCTCCCAAGTAGGCACAGAAAAATGTTTTCCTTTTATCCTGTTAAGCATGACAGCATCTTGGATCATTATGAGGATATAACTTGTAAACCTGGTGAATATGCTTTGATAACTATGTGGTCCCAGCCCTGGGAGCCTAGGTGGCAAACAAAGATGGAAGGGATGCTCTCAAGAAAGTGGGGACCATTGGTAAGAAAACACAAAAGCAAGCAGCTTTTTAGAAAAGCCAACAACAAAGGTCCTGTTCATATCTTCATTATGAGTTGACTTGTCTAATATTTTGAGGCATTGTCTGGCCAGCCAAGTCTCTCAAAAATTTTTTTAAATAAAAATAACGCTACCTCTGTCCCCAGCCCATAGTCCATCCGATCTTCAGGCCCTGAACTCCTTGCAGATCTGCCTGTTAAATAGCTGCCCAGACATTCCATCTCTGCTTATATTCTAGAGAGGCTAATCTTTGGGATTTTTATAACCCTCGAGGGTGAGAGAAGGGTAAACTGACTGATGAAATCCTTTCTGCGTTAATGTGTGATAAAGTAAAATCCAATCCCCAGGGGCCATGGTATGGAAACCCTTTGATCCTACTTTTACGTGGGTCATATATCTTAATAGGTTTCTGAGCAATTTAGAAGACAAGACAAAGCAGCTGGTAAGAGCCAATTTACAAGACCTGGGTTCCCCAGTAGTAAGCCCTTAGCCTGTAACAAAAGCCCAACTGCCTAAAACAACCAAATGTTTCCCAGTGTGAGGACACATTCTTTTGAGACATTCTTCTGTAAGTGCAAACGTTCACTTGCCTTATTTCATGGAAACATCATTTCCTTATTTATCCCATGGTCTGCTATATCTGTTTAGATTTTATTTTCCTTCTGAGCTATTTTAAAATGGCCACTCTGAGTGATTATATAAATGCTAGCTGCTTCGTGTGTGCCTGTTGTAAAGGGGAGAAATCTACAGAGAAAACTAGATTTTCTGAATCACCTAGCCACCCTTGCACCTATTTCTCCATGTGGGTGGTTGTGGGGCAACATTTTTCCCAATTTGGAGGTAACCCGGCGATAAGGGATGCTACATGTGATAATAATTGAGCTCTGCAATTTCACATTATGCAAATCTCAGGCAAGCTGTGCTATGAGTTGTGCCAGTGGGGAATGTCTGCGTGAATCAAGACAGGGTAATCCGCAGGGGGAGAAAATGAGCCTTGCTCTTCAAGGTGCCTTCTGCTCTGAAATACATTCAGGAAAATTAATCAGTCCCCAGCATCACCATGTTACTCTCTCTCATTACAAATCAGAGTAAACAATTACTGCATTAAGCACTCTCAGAGAGGTTTCCAAAGGCCACTGGTGCTTACTGCTGATTTTCATAAATGATCTTCAAGGGGCTCCCCTGGGGATGGAAGCTCTGGGGAGGTCTGGGGAGAGGTTAGCTAGGAATGCATCTCATTATCATGGTGATGAGATGCAACCTGCAGCCTGACTAGAGGACAGGTTGCTAGGGTTTGGAACTGTGGTTACTCATTTCTAAGGAAGTGTCAAAACCTCATTGACAGCAGGCTCCCTGAGCACCCTGTGCCTCTCTTCTGAACACGCATCATAAGGTAGTAGACCCTGGAAACAGAATCCTACCTCCAACACTTAGGAATTATTATACTATGCATTATTTCTTGTTAATGTTGTTGTTGTCAAGTGCCATGAAATCGATTCTGACCCATAGTGACCCTTTATAGGTTTTTCAAGGAGCAGCTGGTGAGCTTGAACCACTGACCTTGCAGTTCAAACGGCTTTGCAGTCTGGCACATTAACCCACAGTGCCACACCAGAACTCCATTTGTTGTTAATAAGTGCCATCAAACTGATTCTGACTCATGGAGACCCTATAAGGGTTTTCCAAGGAGCGGGTGATGGGTTTGAACGGCCAACTTTGCACCATAGAATTACTGTTATTAAATGGAACCCTGGTGGTGCTGCGGTTAAGAGCTTGGATGCTAACCAAAAGATCCTAAGTTCGACCCACCAGTCACTATGCAGGTGAAAGGTGAGATAGTATGTTTCTATAATGTTCTTCAGCCTTGGAAACAACTATTAGCCACAATCAACTCAAGGGCAATGCTTTTCCCTTTTTTGGTGGTGGTGGGGCATGGTTAGAGGCTAAAGCACTCTGTGGACTGCTTGGGAAGAGCCTTCAATGAATAGTTACTTCTTTTCCACGTATTTAATTATTTTTCTTATATCTACCTTCTCACTTGGAATCCTGATGCCGGGCTGTAGAAGCAGACTGCTAACAACAAGGTTGGAGATTCAAATCCACCAGCCACTCCACAGAACCCTATACCATATTCCTATGGTCAGAACCGACTTGAAGACACTTAACAACACAACACAAAACCTTCTCCCTTAACTGAACATTATGATCAGTTGTACTAAAGAACCTATGACACTTTGTAATGTGTCAAGTACATACTTCAGTTATCAAGTTGGTCCCCTATCCATGGCATCCCTAAGTACTATGAAACAAAATGCTGCCTGTTGTATGCCACCATTATGATTGGTTGCCAACCGGAACACTGTTTCCATTAGCTACTTTTTAGAAGTAGATCACTAGACCTTTCGGTCTGTCTTAGTCTGGAAACACCACTGAATTCTGTTCAGCATCACAGTAACATGCAAGACTCCACTGACAGACAAGTGGTGCTGAACAGGAGATACATTGATTAATAACTGAATCTGGGTTTCCTGCATAGAAGCTGAGAAGTCTGCCATTCAACCATTACCGACCTCCTAACTACATGTTGTTGCGATGTGTCCTCAAGTCCATTCTGACTCATAGAGACCCTGTGTAGAGTTTCCAAGCAGCAGGTAGTGGGTTTGCTTATCCTACAGGGCCATACTAGGAGTCTCCTAAACACGTAAGTGGGTTAATATTTTGTCAATGAATGGTTATTTTCCTTGAAAAAGGGAGTCTCTTTGTTTTAATTATAAAGACTGAAGCAGAAACTGGGGAACAGGATGGCTCAACTCTAGAAATCCAATATGCCTCTTGACTTAACCTAGAATTAGAGACAAGATAAATTTATGAAAATAGCAAGGTGTTGAGACATTCTTGAGATGAAAAGGTCAGGAGAAATCTAATGTGATGAACTGATAGAGAGGAAGGAATTCTAGGGACAGTTGCAGCTCTGCATCATGATTCCTTTTCCTTGTCTTTGGGATCTGATTTATAATGCTGGTCCCCTCTCTCCAAGGGCTTAAGCTACAACCATGAGACAATAGTAGAACTTGGAGTGTCTTATAGAAAGAAGCTATCAATTCAATGCTTTTGTTTATTACTTATGTGGCTATAGGGCACACTTTGCACTCAGTAAGTCAGCCCAGAGAGGGGAGAAAATGTTATTTTAATGCATAGAGGACCCTGAAAAGACATCCTCTGTCTAGTAGGTGACCTTTCTTGTCTCTCATGCCCAGAAGTCCTGTTTACCTTTGGAGGAGAGTCTAATTTACAATATTCTATGAATTTGAAAGAAGGTTTAGGGAGAAATGTCTCCAAATTGGCATATTAATGTACCATCCTAGATGTTGACATCTCAGACTATTATACCCTACTGGAAACCTCCTTAAGCAGCATATTCTGGCCTGGGAGAGCAAGAATTCCTTTAAATGAAAGTAATTTCCTAACTGACATTAGGTAACTAAAGCTGTTGCCTAGGGCGGCTCCTGACCAAGTACGTATTCTTCTTCCCAGTGGAACACAGGGGAAATTGATAAAATGCCCTAGTCAGATAATGCTCTCAAAATAGAGAATTATCTGTAGTTTCTGTGTGTATTTTCTTAACCGAATATTGTAATAATCTCTGTATTTATTCAATTCATGGTCAATTAATGCTGTTTATTTGTTGTTATTGTTGTGAAGTGCCGTCGAGTCGGTTCCGACCCATAGCGACCCTGTACAGGATTTCCAAGGGTGTAAATCTTTAGGGGAGTAGAACACCTCATCTTTCTCCCGCGGAGCGTCTGGTAGTTTCAAACCGCTGACCTTAAGGTTTGCAGCCCGATTCGTAACCACTACGCTTGTCTGCTATATGCATGCTACTGGGGCTTAATAGGGAAAAGAAAGCCCAAATTAGTAAATAAAATCCA
The DNA here is from genome assembly GCF_000296735.1 of Chrysochloris asiatica. NCBI lineage: Eukaryota > Metazoa > Chordata > Mammalia > Afrosoricida > Chrysochloridae > Chrysochloris > Chrysochloris asiatica. The sequence goes on along the minus strand of NW_006408639.1, from coordinate 541,256 downwards.
AATTCCTAAGCTTATTACTCAATGATAAAAATGATGTATCCCCTACTGACCTTCGTACATTTAATGCCAAACACTGTACCCCAGATTCCAATGCTGCACTCATATGGAACAAAATCTGTACCCCGGTTGTACCCAGAGTATTCCAGGAGTAGACGTCATTGATCATTTTTCTCCATCTTTACTTCACTAATGAAAAACAATTCACAATTATATATTATTCTTAAAGATTATTTCTTCAAAAAGCTTTTCTGTATTACTTAAGGTGTGCTGAGTTTCTGTTAAGGGTAACAACAACAACAACAACAACAAAAAAATGGAAAAGGTGACACAACATAGTGAATGTTGTTAATGTCACTGAAATGTACATAGAAATTGAATGAAATGTCAAATGTCTTGTTACAGATATTTTCCAAACACACACACACACATACAAAGTTTTTTGACTTCTTCTTGTCACCCTGTACCCAGTCTTTTGTAATATGTACAAGCATGTGTGTATATTTGCTCACCTTCCATAAAACACGATGTGGTAGACAGAATAATTGCTCTCCAAAAATGTCCAGGTCCCAATGGCCAGAACCTGTGACTATGTTTCCAAAAAGAATACAAAGTTGTTGACACCATGATTTTAATGCAGTGACACACATTTCAGTTTCCAGACCTCCAGAATTGTAAGGTTACACAACCCGTGTGTTACAGAGTAGAACAGCTCCATGAGGTATTTTAATTCACTAAGTTTGTGAATTACGCTCTGGTAGCGTAGTGGTTACGAATCGGGC
>NW_006408639.1:528198-536492 GCF_000296735.1 Chrysochloris asiatica | reverse complement strand
TCTTCATAATCATAATTTGAATACATTGATTCTTCTATGGTTTTCCTTATTCATTGTCCAACTTTTACATGCATATGAAGAGATTGAAAATACCATGACTTGGGTCAGGTACACTTTAGTCTTCAAAATGACATCTTTTCTCTTAAACATTTTAAAGATGTCTTGTGCTGCAGATTTGTTTAATGCAATATGTCATTTTATTTCTTGACTGCTGCTTTTCATGAGTGTTGATTGTGCATCAAAACAAAATTAAGACTTTGATAATTGCAGACTTTTCTCCCTTTATGATGTTTTTTATTGGCCCTGTTGTGAGGATTTTTGTTTTCTTTATACTGACGTGCAATGCAAACTAAAGCATGTATTCGTAGATCTTCATTACAGTGTTGTCAAGTTGGTTCCACCTCAGTGATCCTGTATACGGTTTCCAAGGAGCAGCTGGTGAGGTTGAACCACTGACCTTGCAATTCAAACCAATCTTGCAGTCCAGCGCATTAACCCACAGCAGCACACCAGTTATTTTAAGTCCTCTTTGTTTCAAGCAAGGTTGTATCATCTGCATATCACAAGTTGTTAATTAGTCTTCCTCCAATCCTGATTCTACACTGTTCTTTTTAAATTCCAGTTCCTTGAATTACTTGCTAAGTAAACAGATTGAATACACATGGTGAAAGGAAATAACCCTGGCACACACCTTTCCTGATTTTAAACCATTCAATATTCCGTTATCTGCTCTAACAACTGCTTTTTGGTCTATGTATAGGTTCTTCATGAGCATAATGAAGTGTTCTGGAAAGCCCACTCTTTTCATTGTCATCCATAGTTTGTCATGGTCCACACAGTGGAAAGCCTTTGCATAGTTGATAAAACTCAAGTATTTTTCTGGTATTCTCTGCTATCAACCAAGATTCATCTGATGTCAACAATGATATTCCTAGGGCCACATCCTTGTCTGAATCCAGCTTGAATATCTGACATTTCCCTGTCAGTTGTACTGTTGCATGTTACTTGCATGTGATATTAATGATATTGTTAGATGATTTCCACATTGTGTTGGGTCACCTGTCTTTGGAATGGGCACAAATATGGATCTCATCAAATCAGCTAAATTTCTTGGTATAGATGAGTAAACACTTCCAATGATATATCAATTTGTTGAAAGATTTCAATTTGTATTCTTTCAGATTCTAAAGTCTTGTTTTTCACTAAAGCCTTCAGTGCTGCTTGGACTTACTCCTTCATGACCATGGGTTCTTGATCACATTCTACCTCTTGAAATGGTTGAACAGCAAACATTTCCTTTAGGTATGGCACTCTATATTTCTTCCATCTTCTTTTGATGCTTTCTGCATTATTATATATTTTGCTTGTTGTTGTTGTTAAGTAACATAGAATCACTTTCAATTCACAGTGATCCTGCACAGGGTTTCTGAGGAAAGGCTGAGAGGTTTAAACCACCGACCTTGCATTTCAAACTGATGTAGTGGTACAGTGCATGTTCTACAGTGCAATGCCAGGACTCCATTTTGCCCATAATATCCTGCAATACTGCAAGCTGAGGCTTTAAGTTTGACAAATACTGAATGTGTTCTTCCCTTTTGGTTTGCTAACTCCAATTCTTTGCACATTTCACTATAACATTTACTTTTGACTTTGGGAGCTGCCCTTTGAAATTTTCTGCTCAACTCTTTTAATTCACCATTTCTTCCATCCACGTTAGCGTCTCTGTGCAAGAGCAAGTTTCAGAGTCTCTTCTGACATCCATTTTGGTCATTTCTTTGTTTCCTGTCTTTTTAGTGACCTTTTGCTTTCTTCCTGTATGATGTTCTTGATGCCATCCCACAACTCTTCTGGTCTTTGGCTAGTAGAGTCTAATACATCAAATCTGTTTTTGAGATGGTTTGTGAATTCAGGTGGGATATATTCAAGGTCATATTTTGACTCTCTTGGACTTGTTTTCATTTTCTTCAGCTCATCCTGTACATGAACAATTTATGGTCTTCTCTACAGTCTACCCATTGCTGTGTTTTGACCATTGTCTCTTCCCACAGATGCAGTGAGTTAGATTCCTATGTATTCCGTCTGGTGAGGTACTATTGTGTATTTGCCTTTTATGTTTTTAAAAAAAGTATTTGCAATAAATAAGTCATTGGTCTTGCAAAATTCTATGATGCAATCTCCAGTATCTTTTCTATCACTAAAGCCGGGTTTTCCAATTACTGAGACTTATTTGTTTCCAACTTTCACATTACAATCACTGATAATTATCAATGTGTTTTGATGTCATGTTTGATCAATTTCAGGTTGAAGAAGTTGGTAGAATTCCTTAATTTCATCACTGACTTTAGTGATTCATGTGTAAATTTGAATAATAGTGATATTACCTGATATTCCTGATAGGTGTAGAGATACTATCCAATTATAGACAGTATTATACTTCCAGATTGATCCTGGAATGTCTTTTTGATGATGAATGCAAATCCATTCCTCTTCAATTGTTGTTCTCGGTATAGTAAACCATACATATTATTGTCAGATTCAAAGTGTGCAATGATAGTCCATCTCAGCTCAGTGATGCCTAGAATGTTCATCTTTATGCATTCCATTTCATTTATGACCATTTAAAATTTTCCTATATTCATACTCTCACATTCCATATTCAAATTATTAATGGAAGACTGCAGCTTGTTATGCTCATTTTAAATTGTGACCCTTCAGGAAAAGAAGGCCCTGGAAGCTTCATGTCATTACAATCAACTCTACTTTGAGGAAACAAGTATTCCCCAGTCATACTTTGGATGTCTTCCAACCTGAGCGACTCATCCTACAGCACCATAGCTGACAATACTCCGTTGCTATTCATAAAGTTTTCATTTCCTGCACTATATCTGACTACGTCCTGCTGCTATTCACAGTGTCTCAGTGGATAAAAACTCAGAAATAGTCCGTCTCTCCTTCTTCCTAATCTGTCTTCATCTAAAACTCATCTGAAACCTGTCTACGATGGTTGACCCTAATGGTATTTAAAATACTAGTGGCATAGCTTTCAGCATCACAGCACCATGCAAGCCACCACAGTACAATAAACTGACAGATGGGTGGTGGTGAATATAGTAAAGAGATTTTTTTAAAAAAACTTATGTTTTGATGGTAATAAGAGGCACCACCACAGGTTTAGAGTCCTAAATAGATGCTGTAGGATAAGCACTCTACTGCTAACAGCAAGGTCGGCAGCTCACACCAACCAGTGACTCCTTGGAAACCCTATACAGGGCTGTTATGACTTGGAATGGTCTCAAGGTCACTTACCAACTACAGTCACAGTAAATCAGAGAAGGATGCATAGCAGCAAGAAATGGGTGGGTTACACTGGGGTGATGTTTGGCTAGGAAGTATCTGTACTTATTATAATAATTGTTCACTCTAGAAACAGGCTGAAGAGTTCAAAATCATTACCCAGATTACTGCAATTCCAGTTTTCACAAAAGGACAAACATATCTTTGTTAAATGTTTCGGTACAGTGTTTTTGTATAGCAGAGAGGCTCCAATTTGAGTGCAATAGATTGCTGGAGACAATCACAAGAGTTCTGAACAATGGGGGTCCTGGTGTGGCACTATAAGCACTGGACTGCTGACAACAAGGTCTGTAGTTCAAAGCCATCAGAATTTATGAATCCTGGAAACCCTACACAAAATCATTGAGTCACAACCTACTGGACAGCGCAATAACAACCGTCAACAGAGTCAGGTTGGAAACTTGGCATTTCTAGCAAGTTCCTAACTGGTACTTGTATTATGGATCCTTAGAGCCACTGTTCTATAGCAATTATTCTCCCTCTGCCTCCATCCAAGATTACTTCCCACAGACTTACAAAGGGAATTGAACTGTCTCCATCTAACGTTACAGGGAATTGAAAGGGAAGTCCTGTCCAAGTATGTGTAACAGCAGAAGGCCATTAAAAGTACAAGACTCTGAGAAACCAAATCAGCTTTATTCAAGAAGGCTTTTAAAAGACTTGCAACTCCAAGAAAATGATTCTAAGGCAACAACCCTGTAAAATCCTCAATTCTCAATACACTGGAACAGGGGAATATTCCATTCTAGCTAGAAAATATCTCCTAAACTAATGGAATATTTTAGGTGCAACTTCCAAATTAATTTCCCACCAAAATGCCCACAGATGAGGAAGAGGTTTTAGGGAGACAGGCAGCTACTGGTTATCAGCCACATTTGTTCCTAACTGTGTTTTTAAGTTGAATTTGTAGGTAAATCAGAACAGGTGCACATGGTTCTTACATAGCATTACTTTACTGCAATAAAAGGCTCAAAGCCTTTGCAATGATTAAAAGCTGTGCATGAATCAGTGAAAGTGATTGTGATACAGAATTTGTTGTGAGCAGTGCACTAGACTGCAACCCACAAGGCAAGGAATTCAAATCCAGGAGCCACTCCTCTGATGCCCTATGCAGGGTCACTATGAGTTGGAACCTACAGGATGGATGGCACTTAAAAACAGCACAGGGTTTGGTTTGCTCAATTCATTTAAATTTACATAATATTCAAGGGCAAATAGGAGTTATCTGTAAGTCAGAACTTTGTAAACTGGGAACTGCCTGTATAAGACATCAAGAGGAAATTGGCTGATTTTTATATGTCTCCGATGCTTAGTAAAGAAACATTCTTTAGTGGCACACTATTGTAGCCTCCACATTGTTGTTGTTGTTGTGTGCCATGGAGTCAGTTCTGACTCAGAGCGACCCTGCACGGGGTTTCTGAGGCTGTAAAGGTAATTAATCAAAGACGGTTATTTCCTAACAGATGCACTTCTGTCTCTATTATCAGATATTTTGGGATCCTTTTCAATGGCTATTCACATTCAATACAAGGAAAGTACCAAGAGAAAGAGGCAAAAGCTAGAGCTGATCATTTTTGCAATGTATATATATTTTCATGTTACATTTCTTACTTAGCTAAGAAATAACTTTCAGATAACATTCAGAAGGGTTTAAATTAGGATGCTGAAATATTTCAACCCAGTTAGTTAAGAAGGAGCTTTGGTGGCATGGTGGGCTATGTGTTGGGCTGTTACTTAAGATGAACAGTTCAAATCCACCACCTGCTTCATGGGACAATGATGAGGCTTTCTGCTCCCATAAAGATTTACAGGGTTGCTATGAGTTTGAAAACAACTCAACGGCACACACAACCATCACCACCACCTCCTACAGGTATTCACATTCAATACAAATAATAAACCAAGAGAAAAGCCAAAGCTAAATCTGATCATTTTTGCAACTCTTTTTTTTTTTGTTTAAAAAATTTTCATTTAGCTAAGAAATAACTTTTATGTCACATTTGCTAGGATGAAGAACTATTTAAACCCAGCTAGTTAACAAGGACAAAGTCCTGGTATGGTGTCGTGGGTTAATGCGCTGCACTGCAAAGTCGGTTTGAACTGCAAGCGAGGTGGTTCAAGCTCACCAGTTGCTCCTTGGAAACCCTATACAGGGTTGCTATCAGTCGGAATCGACTCGACAGCGCTTAACAGCAACAGCAGCAGTTAACAAGGAGCTCTGAGTGTGCGTGAATTTCCAAACGTGCAGCTAGTACCCATTTGACCTAGCTTGGATGGCTAGCTGACCAGAATTCAACAAGATGAGGACAAAGATATTCTACACTGTGAGCAAGTGTAAATTGCTACATTATGATGAACTGGACTTTTACTTATGGGTGCAGCTGCTCAAAATTCCAACCAAAAAGGAAGGATTTTTCATACCAAGGGAGAATCAAACTTGTTTTCTCAGTGCACTGGGTTGATGGGATAGGCAATGTAGACATTGGCTGTCAAAAATGTAAAGTACCATCGAGTTGGCTCTGACTCATGACAACCCTGTATAGGGTTTGTGAGGAGCAGTTTGTGGTTCTGTAGGATTTAAACCCACCAAGTACAAAGTAACTTACTTACAAACTTTCATGAATATGCTTAGTTTCAGAATGAAGGGGGTTATGTAGAAGACCCACTGAACACTTTTCCTCTTTTTCGGGTAAAAGGGGGTGGGGGATGATGGTGATAGGGTTTTATGATGCAATTGTTAGTAATTGTTCACAGGATTAATTGTGATTGTCACAACTGTAATTGTAGAAGATGTGTAACTAAAAGCGGGGAGGAGTTAATCTTTCATTTCAGCAACAGAGGATCCCAGGACCATCAAGAAGAAGAGCATGAGTGGAGCATGAGAGAAGATGCTGGCAGAGGCAACGGCATGGAGAGAGAGAGCAGCTTCACACTCTAGGCCTGTGGAATGACAAAGGCTGTGGGTCTCTGGGCAGGAGGATGGCTACCAAAACGTGTCCTTTGGATATTTAAATGAATATATATTTTTGTTTTGTATGTGTACATGAAATATTTTTGCATTGCTGAATTGTGAAAAATAAGATGTAAAAGAGAAGTCACAAGGAAGAAGCAGGGTAACTATTGTTTCAGGGAGGGAATTGACATCATTTAGATGAAACAAAACATATGATTGGTTGAAAGTAAAGTTGATGGTCTTGTCTGTTAATCTTCACTCAATTCACAATTAAAAAAAAAAAAAAAAAAAAAAGCTCTGATAACATAGTGGGTTATGCATTGGGCTGCTACCCACCAGGTTAGAAATGTGAATATACTAGTTGTTTCCTGCTTCCATGAAGATATACAGCATCAGAAAACTTATCTTATTAAGTGCAGTCAAGTCAGTTCTGACTCATGGTGTCCCTGTGTAGGGTTTCCAAGGGGAGGCATGTGAGTTTGAACCACCGACCTTGTAGTTCAACCCCACATTGTGGTCCAGTTCATTAACCTCCAGTGCAAACACCAGGGCTCCAGAAATGGTCACTATGAGCCAGAAAATGACTTGATGGTACACAGCCACCACTACCACCTTCCATAGGTATTCACATTCAATACAAGAATAGAGCAAGAAAAAGAGATAAAACCTAAATCTGATCATTTTTCTTTTATTTAACTTCTCATTTAGCTAAGAAATAACACTCAAGTCATCTCTGGAAGGGTTTAAGTAAGGATGATGAATTCTTAAACCCTGCTAGTCCTGGTGTGGCACTGTGGGTTAATGCGTCAGGCTGCAAAGCTGTTTGAACGGTAGGGTCGGCAGTTCAAGCTCACCAGCTGCTTCTGGGAAACCCTATACAGGGTCACTATGGGTTGGAACCAACTCAATGGCATTTAACAATAACAAAAGTTAAGAAGAAAAAGACCCCTGGTAGCTCTGTAGGATAAGCACTGGACTGCTAACATCAAGGTTGGTAGTTCAAACCCACCAGCCACTCCTCAGAATAAAGATGAGGTTGTTTGCTTCCTCTTTAAAGACTCCCAATCTCAGAAACCCTGTACAGAGTTGCTATGGGTCAGAATCGACCCGATGACAGTGGGTAGAAAGCTAAGAAGAGAAATCAAAAGTGCCATCTTGGATTGAAACTGAGGACAGTCAGTGAGTGAAACGAGTGGAAGGTAGTAAGAGATTATCATTAGTCATTTAAAAACTACATCACCCATCTAAATGGGGCACCAGGAGACATAGATGCGACGAGCATAAATCGCCTTGACAATCTCTTAAATATGAATCATGAAATAAAGAGCCATGTTGGCACAATTGCTATATCACTCAGCTACTAACTGAAAGGCTGTTGGTTCACACCTAGCAACTGCTTCCTGGAAAAAATGATGAGGCTTTCCATCAAGATTTACATACTCAGTAACCCTAGGGAACAGTCTGACTTTGTCTTGAACTTCTACTCCGCCCTGTCGCTATCCACTCATTGGCCGTGAGTTTGGGGGACGGTACGTCAGTCACTCTTCTAAGCAATTTTAAATAGGATTTTCTTTTATCTTCTTAATACCCCAATATTGTTGTTAAGTGTCATCATGTCAGTTCTGACTCATAGTGACCCTATATAGGGTTTCCAAGGAGAGGTTGGTGAGTTTGAACAGTCAATCTTGTAGTTTAAACTGACCTTGTGGTCCAGCCTAGATGGCACTTAACAACAACAAATAATGGGTTACACGTTGGGCTGCAAACCACAAGGTCAACAGTTTGAATACACCAGCTGCTCCACAGGAGAAAGATGACGCTTTCTACTCCTGTAAAGATTTACATCCTTGTAAACCCTATACAAGGAGCTCTGGTATTGTAGTGGTTACGAATTGGGCTGTGAACCGCAAGGTCAGCAGTTTGAAAGTACCAGCTGTTCCGCGGGAGAAAGATGAGGCTTTCTGCTCCCATAAAGATCTACAGCCTC
>NW_006408639.1:525980-528098 GCF_000296735.1 Chrysochloris asiatica | reverse complement strand
CTGGGTTCTCTAGAGAAACAAAACCAGTGGAACATACATATGTGTATATATATAAAGAAAAGTTTATAACAAGAAGATAGTTCACAATTGTAGAGGCCCCAAGTCTGGGTCAGCTGAACCAAGATTGGCAGGTAGATAGGCAAATAATAGAGCAGGCCACAAGACTCTGAGGTTGGAGGACAACCTAGAAGTGAGATCCAGATCCAGTGCTAAAGAGATCCAGCCTTTTCTGCGTGTCCATTATATTGGGGGCAGGTCACATCCCTAAGGAAACTTCCTTTTAATTGACTGGCTGCTCACAGCCAATCATCATAGAGTTAACTATGCCTGTTTTAGATTTCACCATGGGGCTAACAACATATCAGCTGTCAAACCAATGGGACTCCTGGCCCAGTCAAGTTGACACAAAACCGTAACTATCACGACGCCTGTAACATTTTATTGATTTTATTTATTCCTATTTTTTTCCCCCTCTACATATTTATTGTTGTTAGGTGCCATTGAGTCGATACCAACTCAACTTAAAAATATTGTATAACAATAAAAATATTCTATAATAAAAATTACCATGTCAAGTTCTGTGTTACCTATACACATTACCTCATATAACTCACAAAACAACCTAGAACATCAGTTTATAAAGCAATAGGCTTTGGGGGTAAGTGGCTACTATTGAACCCAAGACTTCCTGGTTCTCTGCACCACCACTTACTAGCTCTATAACTGGGCAAGTTATTTATCTTTGCCCTGCCTCATTTTCTTTATCTGCAAAATGGGCATAATAATATCTTGTAGAACTCCTAGTGAGCTTTAGATGAGTAACTCTTGAAAAATAACTTAGAGCTGATATCTGCCACAAAATGTGCTCTATGAAAGTATTTGCAGACAGAATTATTCCTGTTTTTAAGGTGTAAAACTAAAGCCCAGAGGGTTTAGTACATTTGCTTAATGTTACAGATCGGAATCGGGAAATAAAAGTTCAACTCATATGTTCAACCTCAGTGCATGAAATCAAATGCATGTTTCTTGACTGAACTCTACAATTAATTCATAATCTATACATAATGGGAGAAACAGAATTTACAACAATATAAAATGAATAATGAAGCATTGAAATCACTTATTCTGAATGCCGTTGTTACTTGGTATCTAGTGCATTCTGATTCACAGCAACTCATATGTTACAAAGTGGAACAGCTCCATGGGGTTATTAGTAACTGGTGTGGTACTATGGGATAATGCACTGGACCGCAAGGTCAGTTTGAACCACCAAGTTGGTGGTTCAGACTCACCAGTCGCTCTTCAAAAACCCAATACAAAAACCCGATTTGAGTCGGACCTGACTCAACAGCACTCAACAATAATGGTGTGGTGCTATAGGATAAGCACTGAACTGCTAACCGCAAGGTTGGCAGTTCAAACTTATCAGCCACTCCTCAGAAACCCTATTGAGGGTTGCTATGAGTCAGATCCAACTTGATGAACTTAACAACAACAATCTTCACAGAAGATATGACGAAAGCACTTGACCATGAACAAAAGGCTGTTGATTTAAACCCACCAGCTACTCTGTGTAAGAATACGTCAGCAGTTTGCTCTTGCTAAGGTTTACAGCCTTGGAAACCATACAGAACACTTGTACTCCACCTTCCACAGTCACTGTGAGTAGGAATCAGCTTAACAGCATAGGGTTGGTTGACCTCTACAGAAGCAGATCACTACAAGATCTTTTCTTCTACAGTACGTCTAATCTTTAAGTTGTAAGTCAAGGAATGCAACATCTTTTGCATTACCCAGGGACAAATGAATGTAGGTGTTGTTGTTAGTTGCAGCTGGCTAAGGTTCAATGCATAGCTACCCTATGCACAGCAGAAGGAAACACTTCCGGGTCCTGGGTCATTCTCACAATTGTTATTACATTTGAGCCCTTGGTGCTGCACTTTTGCCAATTCATCTCCTAAGGGATCTTTCTCTTTTTCACTGACTCTGTACTTTACCAAGCAAAGTGTCCTTCTCCAGGGACTGGTTCCTCCTGATAACACATCAGAAGTATGAGAGATGAAGTCTTACCATCCTGACTTCTAAGGACTATTTCCGTTGTACTTCTTCCAATGCAGA
>NW_006408639.1:520742-524960 GCF_000296735.1 Chrysochloris asiatica | reverse complement strand
TCAAGCTCACCAGCTTCTCCTCAGTAACCCTATACAAGGTCACTATGAGTTGCAGTCGACTTGATAGCGCTTCACAACAACAACAACAAACCCTATACACATGGAGTCCTGGTGTGACGTGTAGGATAAGCACTGGAATTCAAGGTCGGTTTGAACCACAAGGTTGGTAGTTTGAACTCACCAGCCGGTACTTAGAAACCCTAGGGAAGCTATGAATTGGAACTGACTCGCTGGCACTTAACAACAATACACTTTATACAAGGTCACTGTCAGTTAGACATGACTTGATGACACACAATAATCATAAACTTATAGCCTTGTGATGATTCCATAATTTAATTTTTTAAAGCCTTTGGTCCACAGCTTGGCCTAAAGCAATTAGTAGAAATGTGTTAGCTAGTGGTAATAGTATTAAATAATCACTCACTAAATGCATTTTTAATATAGCAGCTTGATTTTTGCAGTAAAGAATGAAACCATTAAAAACATATAATAAAAGAGTAATTAAATATCAGTTAGTAGACCATCCTGCTTAGCAAGGAGAAGAAAGCTCCATTTCTTGATAGACATTTGAGTAATTACCTCCAACAAATTTCTCAGATAAATGTTATTGAGTAATACAAATATGTAAGGGCATCATCAATAGAAAATGTATTAATATATTTTCCCTATTTATTTTGGAGTCCAGGCTATTAAGAGAGTAAGGGTGGAAAACAATATCTGAGATTGTCAAATGGACTTTAGAATGAGCTCCAAGAGAGAATAGCAGGTTGTCGGTTGGAGCAAAAGCAATTAGTTACCCATCATGTGGTTATTGATCTCCCTGTCTTTTTTGTTATCAGGACTTCAAAGGCAAGATAGAAGCTGCTACTTCAATACATCACAATTTGGAGTAAATATTAATAACCTTTGAACATAGGGGCTATCTTTCTCTATGAGATATAGAGTATAGGGCTCTGACCCCTGAAACATGGAAGTAATTGCCAAATGTAGAATGACACCTCTCAAGGATGGGTAATTTTAAAAACAAATTAGAAGAATGAAATGCTACTTCAAATAAGTGAATTAAAAATAACAGTAAGTCTTACCTCTGCCGCTCAATTTTGAAAGACTTTTTATCCTTTATTTTCTACTTTATTTATAAAGACTTGAAAACAGAGAGATCTTTAACTAAAGAGCTCACACTAGATTTATAGATTCTATACCTTGCACATTTTGAGATGAGTATTTGAAAGGTCATATGCTTACTGGAACTCATAATTGAGGAAAATAAAATAGTTTGGAAGAAAGACAATAAGCAGTTTTGTCTTCTCTTGTGTAGTCCCAAACACCATGTTTAAATGATTTTATAGAGTTGCAGGAATCAGGATAATTTGTGAGTTTTGCTCAGGAAATAATTCTTGGGATGCAGAAATCTCCCACACATTGCTGTGGATTCCATTCTGGCTGATGGCAACCATACAGGACAGGGAAGAACCGATTCAAAGGGTTTCCAAAGCTGTAAATCTTTAGAAAAGCAGACATTCTCATTTGTCTCTTGTGGAGTGACTGGTGGGTTTGAACCACCAACCTTCAAGTTAGCAGCTCAATGCTTTAACCAACTGTGACACCAGAACTCCTTCCATATCAAGGATTTGTAAGTAAAGTTTCATTGGAACAGAGGCACACTCATGTATGGATGAAGAACATATAACCCACAAAGGCTAAAATTTTTACTGCCTTATCATAAGACATTTGCCAATCCCTGTAGGATAAGTCCTAGACCTCAAGGTCAGTTTGAACCATAAGGATGGTGGTTCAAACTTACCAGTTTCTCCTAGGAAACCCTATATAGGATTGCTGAGTCAGACCCAACTAGACAGCATTTAACAGCAATAACAAATATATGTTAGCGAACTCCTGGTATGGTGCTATAAGATCAATAGTGGACTTTGAACCACCAGGTTCAAACCCACCAGCTGTTCATCAGAAATTCTATACAAGATCACTATGAATTGAAATGGACATAATTGGCATATTAACAGGAACAAAAATATAGTACAGTTATTGCTAAGTGCCATGAAGTTGGTTCCAACTAATAGAGACCCTGTATAGGGTTTCTGGAGTCCTGGTGTGGCATTGTAGGTGTAGGATTGGACTACTAACCACAAGGTTGGTGGTTCAAATTCACCAGCCGCTCCTTGAAAACCCTTTACAGGGTCACTGTGAGGCAGAACTGAGTTGACGCATATCAGAGCAGTACAGCATAGGGTTTTATGTGGCTGAATATCAATGTGGAAGCAGAAAGCCTCATCTTTCTCATGCAGAACAGCTGTTGGCCATGAACTGCCGACCTTGTGGTGTGCACTGCAGTGCTTATCCTATGGAGCCACATTGCTCTCCAAAATATATTATGTGGCTGTTAGGTGCCATTGAGTTGTCTCTGACTCATAGAATCACTAAGCACAACACAATGGAACACTTCCCAGCCCTGAGCCAGCCATCCTCACAATTGTTATGCTTGAGTCCCTTACTGCTGTCACTATGCCAATCCAACTCACTGGGTTGTCTTCCTGTGTTTCACTGACCTCCTCTTGACCAAGCATGATGTCCTTCTCCAGGGACTGGTCCCTTCTGATAATATGTCTGAAGTATGAGCTGTATTATGTTGTTGTTATGTGCTAGTTGAGTGGGTGCCAACTCATGATGATTCTGTGAGGGTTTCCGAGGAGTGGCTGGTGAGTCAGAACAATGGCCTTGTGATTCTAGCCAACCTTGCATTCCAGTGCTTTATCCTGCAGCACCACACCATGACTCTCAGATATAGTATAGGGTTTTCAAAAATCAAAAGATAATTTATAAGTTGGAGAGATATTTTTATAGCCATCATTATAATTGTAAAATATAAAAGATTATTTCTTTTTAAAACAACTATCCTTAGTCCCTGAGTAGTACACATGGCTAAGTGCTCAGCTATTAGTCAAAAGGTTGGCAAATGAAACCCATTCAAACCCAAGACAGACTAGGGTGATATGCTTCTGAAAGTCACAGCCTTAGAGATTCTATAGAGCAGTTCTACACAAGGGGTTCCCATTAGAAGAAAATGACTTGAAGGCAGTATTTTCAGTATTTGTCAAAACAACTGTTATAGTCACGTTGACATATAAAATTAAGCATCATGAGGGTCTACAAGGACCTACATGGTCTGTCTCCCTTCACCCACGGCATCACTGCCCTCTGGCTTACTGTGCGCTCTCTGTTTCCCTAACAGGTCTTTCTGCTTCTGCCTCTGGACCTTAGCACTTTATTTCTTGGGTGGAAATAAAATAATCTGTTCCTGGATCACTGCATCTTCGTCACTAAGACTCCTCTCTAACATCATCTCATCAAAAAGGATTTCCTGAATCCCTGTGTTACCTCCCTGCCCATTCCTAAGTACATCATTCAGTTTATTTCTTTGAGGATTTATGATTACCAGAAGTCATTTGATTTAGTTATGTCTCATTTCTGTTGTTTTTTATTATTACATTGACACTCCATTGGAGCACACAGCATGGTTTATGGCTATTTCCAGACTGAGTCTGTAGGTAGTGCAAAACATTAATTCACTTGACTGCTAACAGAATGATTGGAGATTCAAGTTCACCAAAAGACACATCTGAGACAAGATCTGGCTAGCTACTTAAAACAAACAAACAAACAAACAAACAAACAAAAAATATACCCACTGCAAACCCTCCACCACTCATCTGTCAGTTTGTCGTACTGTGGTGGCTTGTGTGTTGCTGTGATTCTGGAAACTATGCCATGGGTATTTTGAATGTCAGAAGGGTCACCCACAGTGGACAGGCTTCAGATAAGCTTCCAGATGAAGACAGACTAAGAAGAAAAAGAGACAGACTACTTCTAAATATTTAGTCACTGAAAATGTTATGAATAATAGAGAAACACCATCTGCACCAGATTATTGAACATAGAAACATGATGAAGATTACCAGAATATTGTCAGATATAGTGTCAGAAGATGAGCCCGTCAGATTGGAAGACACTCAAAATGCACTTGAGAAACAGCAGCCTCCTCAAAGTAGAGTTGACCTTGATGACACAAATGGAGTCATCATTTGTGTCCTTTGGGACCTTCAGTTGCTGATGGGGCACAACTCAAAATCAGTAGAGACAGCTGCAAGCATCCATTAATAATCAGATCATGGAATGTGTGAAGTATTAATCTAGGAAAAT
>NW_006408639.1:510928-517350 GCF_000296735.1 Chrysochloris asiatica | reverse complement strand
TTGAGGACTAAGGTGTGCCTGACCCAAGCCATGATATTTTCAATAACTTCAAATGCAAGCGAAAGTTGGACAGTGAATAAGGAAGACTGTAGAAGAATTGATGCATTTGAGTTATGGTGCTGGAGGAGAATATTGAAAGTACCATGGGCTGCCAAAAGAACAAACAGATCTGTTTCGGAAGTACAGTCAGAGTGCTCCTCGGAAGCCAAGATGGCCAAACTTCATCTCTCAGACTTGGGACATATTATCAAGAGGGACCAGTCACTGGAGAAGGATATCATGTTGGTAAAGTGGATGGTCAGAGAAAAAAAGGAAGACCTCCAGTGAGATGGATTGGCACAGTGGCAGCAGTGATGGGCTCAGGCTTAGCAAAACTTTTGGCACAGGACCGAGCAGTGTTTCACTCTGTTATGCATAGGTTGCTATGAGTTGGTACTGATTCAATGGTACCTACTACTACTCCTATTGAAAACCGTATCAAGCCCAGTTCTACTCTGCATATCACAGATGGGGTCACCATGAGTTGGAATCAATTAGAAGGTATCCAGTTCAGTGTCTGAAACATAGTAGGTGCTCAGTATATAATTATTTAATAGATGCAACTGGGGGAAGAAATTTATGGTTTATTGAAATAGAAAGATATATGACATGTTTCCTCACTAAAACTTTTAGCGTCACGTTTTGAGTCATTTTCAACCTATTAGCGACCCTCTGTAGGGTGGGTTTGAACTGCCAAATCTCACAGTTAGTGGTCAAGTGCTTATCCTACAGTGTCATCCCAGGACTCTTAGAATTACATATACAGTGTGAAGGTCTAATAAAAGACATTTTAAGTCGACCTACAGGTGACAAGCAAAGGAGAAATATGTGGGTTGAGTTGGGCTGGAAAGAGCTTTTGGGGGAAGAATAAAATCTTAGGTCTGATTATTCATTCCTGCTGAATGAAAGCAATGGGCAAACTTTCACACAAGGACTGGTACTTGTAAAAACAAGATGAAAAGGGAAGAACTCCCGGAGACTAACCAGATATGAAATTTGCAGAAATAACAGAAACTTTATTGACCATAAAATCAAAATTAATGAGGTGACTAAGAGCATATCGTACAAGCAAGAAAGACTATTTCAAATCAAATTACCTAAGTACTCCAAACCCTCTACTGAAATCAAAAGAAGAGATGAGGAAATTCTCTATCTCAAATATCATAATGTTGGCACTTGCAGATGAATTGCTAATGCTCCTGCAAGTGGAAAGATGTGAGGAATGAATTTTTAAAGTGGAAGATGTTTGCATTTTTCAAAGCCGCACTTCAGTGTGCAATTCAATAGTGAGAATGTGTCCAGATCTGTGGTGTTTTTAATTCGGTGGCCAGTCATCTAGTAGAAGTCTATCCCTACAGGTCATGCCAGCACTCTGAGGATTCCTATGAGCATCCTTATTTACAGATGGAAACAGGTCCCCCCTTTTTATGAATTAAAGCAGTTATTTTGTTGTTGTTAAGTGCTGTGGAGTTAGTTAGTTCCAACTCACAGTGACTCTGTATAGGGTTTCTGATGAGCAGCTGGTGGGTTTGAACTGCTGAGTTTGAGGTTCATAGTCTGGTGCTCATTCTACAGTGCCACACCAGGACTCCAAAACAGTTCTTTATCTATGTTTTTCATTGTTAGTTGCCCACCAGTACTCCCTGAATCATGTTGTCCTCATGCACAACAATGGGCTATACCATCCCAGTCATCTGTTATAGACTGGACCATTAGATCCTTAGGATTTTTGCTGGCTGATTTTCAGAAGTGGATTGCTAAGAAATTCTTCCTAGCCCATCTTAGTCTGGAAGCTCTTCTAAAACCTGGTGAGAACATTAACACACTGCCAGGCATCATCCAAGATCCTGGGCAGTCGGTAAAAGAACCAAAAGAGTATTGGCATGAAAGAAGTTATAAGCTGCACTGGTGCTTTTCCATCCCTCTGCTCCGTGATGTTAGGCTACAGGAGACAGAGACTGATTGATAGTAAGGAACTCATAGTGTCTGACTTTTGGGCCACAGTGAACGGGATTTGCAACACAGCACAGGGAATTACTGCAAAACCAAAAGAGACATTATTTTATGAAGTTATCATGCAGTTAACTGAAAAAGGTGATAAGAGTAGGAAATTAGAATCATACGTATCTTACACATTTTACTTTTAGTTTGAAACCTATAGAAAGGGAAACACCGATCTTTTGATGTAAGGCCAAGGCTTTTTCTATATTTACCTCATCTATGTTTCATCCATTTGTGTAAATCACACCCATATTGTACTATTGCAATTTCCATTTTTAATTTCTATAATAAACAATAAGAAATCAAAGGTTTTTGGCCTATTTATAGTGACTGGATTTGGTATATATATATTGTAACTGTTGTCTTGCCATCTTTGGTAGGTCTTTCCAAAACCTTCTAATCAGTTTTCATAGAGACCCAATTCAATTTTCACACAGATAAGTCATGGGTTTCAATTGTATTTAATTAAATGATGCAATTATAATAGCAAGTGAGTGACAAACTGGTTTGGGAAGAAATGGTGTAACAACTTCTTGGTAAACTTTCAACTTACCTACTGGGAATAAAAGTGCATTAGAAAATTTATTTGCTTCCCAGATATCCAAATTTAGAGTGTTATGAGTAGGATTATCTGGGATTTGCCAGAAGTGACAGTTTCCTGGGATTCAGAACTTCTAGTGTTAAAACTAGGGCAGTGTTGGCAAACCAGGTTGGCTACTTACCCTAACTCTGGGTATCAGTGACTGAGCTTTGTAGGAAAGATGTAGGTAATTAGTAAAACTGGCACATCAATGAGATGGAGGATGGATAAGGGAGTTTCTGTTGTACACAGTCTCAAACAGTCTCATATTCCCTTACCTAGACACCTTCTTAACTTATTCCAGTCTAGCTGACATTGCCAAGAAGCTGTTACCTTCAACTCTGGAGTCATCTAGCTATCTCTATGCCTTGTAGGCTAGACCAAACTAATGTGTAGCCCTACAAAATAAAGATGGTTTCAAATCCTTTCATTCTGAATAAGTTTATTTCCTCTTCCTGACCTACATCACTATAGGAATGTTGCTAGTGGGAACAACCATTTCTTCCTGAAGATGTCCCACCAATCCCTTCCCCATCTGGCTTCTGGTCCCAATAAGAAAATCACGTATTCTGATAGCTGTAATTTCCCAGACTAGTTTTACATAATATCAGGAGAGTTTCTTAGGGGTTTAGCTAAGGCAGACAAAATACAGTTTTCGTTCATTATAGGATGAAAAGTGCCACAAGAGCCAGCTTTTCACATCTCTACCTTGTCACACATGGGTTTCTGGTTGGCTGAATGCAAGAGACAGATTATTAGACTCTGGACATGGTATTTCTGTGGTTCTCTCTTACCAGCCAGACTGGGATTGTAAACTTCAGAATAACAGGAATAGTCATAAGCCTATAGAATTCAGCATGTTTTCCACCAACTTTCAACAGTAAACTAAATATTCAAGATTTACTTCGATAATTATATAGCCTTCATGTGTCTTCTGATGAATGAGAGAGATAAATACTCTCCTGAAACTGAAATCTGAGGAATGTGTAACATGACGAATTGCTAAGCACATGCTGCTTTGAGTTATTTAAAAAAGCGGTAAGCTTTCATTTATTATTCAGCTGGTGAGAGTTACTGACAAGTATAAGACATTCCTACAAGGACTATCTAGGGTATCAGGGAAATCAGATAAGCAATCTCTGCCCAGGATTGCTGTCATTTTAATAAACAGGACTATATGAATCAAGCCTAGAGGAACCCTGGGGAGCAGAGGTTAAAGTGCCTGACTTCTAATCCAAAAGCTAGCAGTTCAAACCCACTACTTGCTCTGTGGGAGAAAGATATGGCAGTGTGCTTCTGTAAAGATTTACAGTCTTAAAAATCCTACTGGGCAGTGCAACTGTCTGCTCCTGTAAAGATTTACAGCCTCGGAAACCCTATACAAAGTCCTGTGTGTCGGAACCAACTCCATGGCACATCACCACCACTACCATCACCACCACTCTGTCCTATGGAGTCCTTGTGTGGCCCTGGGGGAGAATGCACTCAACATAAGAGCAGTTTGAACTGCAAGGTTGGCAGTTCAAATTCACCAGCCACTCCTTAGAAACCCTATACCGGTGAGAATCAACTTGAAGGCACTTAAAAGAACAACATTCTATCCTAAAGGGTTTCTATGAGTCAGAATCAACAACATGACTGTGGATTTGGCTTGGTGTATGAAACAAGTCTTGGTTTGAAGCTGTTAAAAATGGTATATGCAAGACAATTCAAGTAAGTAGTTTAGTAACGTTCCCTCTATGATACACACTTGCAGAGAATTACATTAGACCCTGTGTTCTTAAAGACCCCTTTCCAGAACTTGTCTTGTAAAATTGAAGTGGATAAAATCTTCGTGTGCCTTGTGATACACGGTCTTTGTAAGATGGCTCTGTGTATTGCAAGTTTGGCGTCTTACAATGTCTTCTCATGCCTGATGTATTTGCTATTATGATCAGTGCTCATATTATCAATAAAAACAAGAGTATCTCTCAGTGAGAGATGACAATATGAATAAGGTTCCTGGAAGACTGAATGTCCCTGTCACAAGATCTGGTTGGTTGGTCACCTTTGCAGAGCTGAGCTGTGGGGAGAAAGCCATAGGCAATGCATTGTTACAGGGAACATATGGACAGACATTTACAAGATCCTTGGGGAGGGACTTCTGTTACCCAGATGGCTGCCAAGATTCCTGATCCCTGCACTCTGGAAATGAGACTGGGAGAGTTAATCAGATTAGTATGAATGATGATGTGGCAACTTCAATGTGTGCCACTTCCCTGCTTCATAGACCCCTAATGAATGCCTTCATTATGGTCTATCTCTTTTGGAAGCTTTTAAAGTCATGGAGACATCAGCCTAGTCCCATTCTGTAGGCAGACCATTGAGGAAAGACCATGAACATGCACATATCTTTCTTAAGAAAAAAAAAAAAAAAAAATATATATATATATATATATATATATATAATTGTAATGAAAACAACATTGGTCATTTCAACCATTTCATGTATACAATTATAAGCATGTTTATCATATTGTTCAACCATCACCTCTATCCATTTCTAAATGTTTTCATCATTCTTAACAGAAATTCAGTACTCTTTAAACAATATTTCCCGTTACCTCCTCCCACTTGCACTTTGTTGTAGTTTCTGTTGTTAAGTGCAATTGTGTCAGTTCCAACTCCTAGCAACCCTATACAGGGTTTATGAGGAGCAGCTGGTGGGTTTGAACCACTGACTTTGTGGTTCAAATTAACCTTGTGGTCCAGTAATTATCCTGCAATGCCACTCCAGGGCCCCCACCTGCACTTTGTAAACACTAATAAATTTTAAAATGCTTTTTCTTATTACAGATATTTCATATAAGAATATCCACAGTTACCCAGTAGTAAAATAATTAAAACAAACTCTTGCTTTAAATGCTTTGAATGATAATTTTTATAAATGATATCATTGTTATTGTGAGATAGTCATAGACATGTATAAATATATATACATAAACATCTATAAATATAAAGCATACAGCATTTAAAAAATTCACAATTTGATATGAAATTATAAGAAAAAATAGTCTGAATAATTAAAATGTATTAAACACTTGCCAGTATTCAACTACTAATAAACTATCTTATTTACTACTATGAACCGAAGACACAGAACAATGTTGTTTTTGTTAGGTGCCATCAAGCGGTACCGACTCAAAGCAATTCTATGCACAATAAAACGAAACATTGCCTGGTCCTGGGCAAACTTCATAATGGTTGCCACGCTTGAGCCCATTGATGCTGTCCTTTGCCAATCCATCTTGCTGGGGGTCTTCCTCTTTTTCTCTGAACCTCCACCTTACCAAACATGATATCCTTCTCTAGTGAATGGTCACTCCTGACAAATACGTCTGAAGTATGAAAGATGAAGTATGGCGATCCTGGCCTCCAAGGAGCACTCTGGCTGCACTTCTTCCAACACAGATGTGTTGGTTCTTTTGGCAGCCCATGGCACTTTCAATATTCTCTTCCAACACCACAACTCAAAAGCATCAATTCATCTACAGTCTTCCTTATTCACTGTCCAGCTTTCACATTCATCTGAGGTTACTGAAAATCCCATGATTTGGGTCAGGTACACCTTAGTCCTCCAGCTGACAGCTTTGCTCTTCAATTCTCTAAAAAGGTCTTGTGCAGCAGATTTGCCTAATGAAATACGTCGTTTGATTTCTTGACTACTGCTTCCATGAGTGTTGATAGTTGATTCAAGAAGAATGAAGTCCTTGACAACTTCAATCTTTTCTCCATTGATAAGTATGTTTTTTATTGGTCCAAT
>NW_006408639.1:497500-509398 GCF_000296735.1 Chrysochloris asiatica | reverse complement strand
AAATAAATTATCAAAAATTATTATTATTACCACATCACATACAAGTAAAATTTTGCTGAAGATAATTTTACAATGCTTGCAGCAGTATATCAATAAGGTGGTGGTGGTGTGCCATGGAGTCGGTTCTGATTCAGTGACCTTGCACGGGGTTTCTGAGGCTGTAAATCTTTACAGGAACAGAAAGTCTCATCTTTCTCCCATGGAACTGCTGATAGTTCCGAACGGCTGACTGTGAGGTTAGCATCTCAACTCATAACCACTATACTACCAGAACTCCTTATATCAATAAGGGACTGCCTGAAATTCAAGCTGGATTCAGAAGATGATGTGGAATGAGGGATATAATTGCTACGATCAGATGGATATTGGCTGAAGGAAGAGAACACCAAAAAAGTATTCACGTGTGTTTTATTGACTAGGCAAAGGTATTGAACTGTGTCAATCACAATAAATTGTGGATAACATTGCAAAGAATGCAAATTCCAAACACTTCATTGTGTCATCATGTGGAACAAGGACATAGATAAGCCAAAAGACATTTATTCGAAAAGAACAAATTCAGGAAATGTATGTGTCAAGGTTGTTTCTTCACCATCCTATTCAATCTGTGTGCTGAGTATATTACCCAGAAAGATGGGCTGCTTGAAAAACAACATGGCATCACTACTGGAGGAAGACTCATCAACAACCCACAATTTGAAGATGACATAAGCTTGCTTGCTAAAAGCAAAGAAGATTTGAGGCACATATTGAAGATTATCAAAGACAATGGATTACACTTCAAAAATAAAGAAAACAAAAATCCTCACAACTGGACCAATGAGCAACATCATGATAAATGGAGGAAAATAAAAGTTGTTACGGGTTTCATTTCAATTAGATATCTAATCAGTGCCTGAGGAAGCAAAAGGTAAGAAATCCAATGAAGTATTACATTTAGAAAGTAGGCTGGAAAAGATTCCTGTAAAGTGTTAAAAAGCAAAGCTGTCAATACAAGGACTAAGGTGTGCCTGACCTAAGCCATGGTATTTTCAACACCTCATCTTCATGTGCAATCTGGGCAATGGATAAAAAGATTAAGGAAGATTGATAGAGTCCTACTGTGGTACTGTAAGATCAGCACTGGGCTGCTAATAAGTTTGGTAGTTCAAACTCACCATCTAATCCTTGGAAAACCCCAATACAAGATTGTGATGGGTCAGCACTTTACAATAACAACAAAGAAGGATGATGCTTTTTAAATTATAGTGTTGTTGAAAAATATTATATGTATCATGAACTGCCAATACAATGAACAAATTTGTCTTGGAAGAAATACACTCAGAACATTCCGTAGAAATGTGGATGGTGAGTCTTCATTTTACATACTTTGACATGTCATCAGGAAGCACCAGTTCTGGAGAAGAACATCATGCTTGGTAAGTTAGAAAAATATCAGTAAAGGCAGGAGATCCTTAAGGAGATGATCAACACAGTGACTGTGACAAAGGACTCACACACAGCAGAATGACTCACTGTACAACAGAACGAAACCGAGGACTGGGTGGTGTTGTGTTCCATTGTGCATGGGGACCCTATGAGTGAGAAGTGTCTCACTGGCACCTAACAGCAACAAAATGAAACTGTACATATTTTTTCTATGTATTGACAGAATCATAAATTCTAGCCAGATTCAGAGGATGATGTGGATAAAAAAGCTGAAGTCAGATAACTCTTGGTTGAAAGCAGAGAATACCTGAAAGATCTTTTCTTTTGTTTTATTTACCATGCAAAGGCACTGCATTGTGTGATTCTTAACAAACTATGGCTAACATTATGAAAAATGAGAATTCCAGAACACTTAATTGTGCTCATGAGGAAACTGTACATAGATGAAGAGGCAGTCTTTTAAACAGAAAAGGGAACATGACTGGCTTAAATTTAGGAAATGTGTGCAGTGGGAATGAAACATTTTATCATATTTATTCTATCTGTATGCTGAGCCAATAATCTGAGAAGCAAGTTTATACGAAAAAGAACATGGCGTCAGTAGTGGCAGAAAACTCATTAACAACTTTCCATGTGCCGATAATACAACCTTGCTTGCTGGAAGTGAAAAAGAATTACAGTACTAACTGATGAAGATGAAAAACCACCACCTTCAGTATGGGTTGCATTTCACTACAAAGCAAACAAGAATATTCACAGCTGGACCAGTAAGTAACATAATGATAAATAGACAAGAGTGATGTTGTCAAAGACTCTGTTTTGCTCCCACAGTCAACACTCATAGAAGTAGCAGTCGAGAAAATATAGGACATAGTGCATTAGGAAACTTTGTTGCACATGACCTCTTTAAAGTGCACTTGACCCAAGGTTTGAGGTTCAAGTTGTCCAGCTGAATTACGAGAGAAAGTTGGGACTTGCTGCTCCCACGAAAATTTAAAGTTTCAGAAACCCAATACAGGGAAAGATGAGATTTTTTACTCCTGTGAAGATTTACATGCCTTAGAAACAGTATATGGGATTTCTATGAGTCATAACCGACTAGGCACTTAATAACAACATTCCAAGTGAGAAGCCGTAGAGGCACTTTTATAGTAAGTACTGGACTATTAATAACAAGGATGGAAGTCTAAACCCACCAGATGTTTCATGGGAGAAAGATGAGGCATTCTGTTCCCATACAAGTTTAAAGTTTTGGAAACTCTCTATATTGTCTCTATGAGTAGGAATGGCATCCCATTCATTATCAAAAAAGAATTTTTCAAAATCTATCTTGTATAATGCAGTCTGTGATTGGACAATATCCATATGCCTACAAAGAAGACCAGGTATTACAACTACTATTCAAATTTATGCACCAATCATGAATCCAGTGATGATGAAAATGAACGATTCTACCAACTTCTTCAGTCTGCTATTGATTAAAGATGCAATCAAGATGTATCAATAATTACTGGTGATTAGAATGCAAAGTTGAAAACAAGGAGGAACAATCTGTACTTTGGAATATGGCCTTGGTGACAGAAGTGATGTTGGTGACTGTATGACAGAAATTTGCCAGATCAATGACTTCTTCATAGAAAATACATTTTTGACACAACCTGGACCTCACCAGATGGAATATACAGAAATCAAATCGACACATCTGTGGAAAGAGTTGGTAGAAAAGCTCCATATCATCAGCCAAAACAAGGTCAGGGCCAGACTGTGGAATAGCCTATCAGTTGTGCTTATGGATTTAAATGCTCAAAACAACCTTAGGAGTTACAGCATACAGTTATATCCCTTTTTATGGTTAGAGAAAATGAGGACCAGGAAAGTTAAGAAACCTACTCAGGGTTGTTGTTAAGTGTCGTTGAGTCTATTCCAACCCATAGGGACCTTGTATAGGGTTTCCAAGGAGCAGCTTGTGAGCTTGAACCACGGACCTTGTAGTTCAGATGACTTTGCAGTCTGACACATTAGCCCACAATGCCACACCAGGACTCAGGTTACACAACTCAAAAGCAACAGTGAGCAGACTTGAATCCAAGCATTCTGTCTTCATAGTGTGTACACTTCTTCATTTCTCTATTTCAATACTAGTTGCATTCTAAGAGTTAGATTTGGATATCGTATTCCACATGCATTAAGCAAATACTTGTATTCTTTTTTATAATTGGAATATAGATGAAAGAGCCAGGAGAAATGACCAAAAACAAACCAAAACTAAGATCCTATCCAATTAAGCTGCGTACTTTAAAAATTGGGGTTCGAAAGTCTCTTGTAAATTCTTTCTTTCAGAGCTCTATGACAGGCAGCTCTTTATTCTGGAGGAATCAGATAGAAAAGGTAAGCACAGCAGTTTTGGATCTTTTGTGTGAAGGCTGATCCAGTTCCCTTGCAGATGGCATACAAACCTAAGTGATCTTCATTCTGACCTTACACTCTTCTGAGATTTTTGAAGCCACGTTGTGAGCCGACTCCTTTCCCACAACAAAGTCTGAGACCTTTGCCTGAGAGTGGGACTAGATGCCAACTGAGTAGCTGCTTTAGCAACAGAGACACCTGTCTCCTAGCAAACAAAATGAGATCACCGGCTCATTTACATAAATCAGCAGATGGGGAAGAGTTGCATTTGCTATCAGTTTTGGCTAGTTTTCAACCAATTACATGGGCTAAAATGTTTGATCTTTCATTGCCAAACTTCTAAGTTATCCCCTCCCCTAAGGCAGTTTTTATAAACATGCTCGCCAAGATGCAAAATATTAATGGCACTTGCCTTACATTTTTTCAAACTAGCTAATAGAGACACATGCTTGTAATATTTCTCTTTCCCATAAACCTTTGTTGAAATCATTATTTCCAGCAATGATTTCTAAAAGTTGAGGCTATGATTCACTCTGAAACATTTTGTTTATTAAACATATTATAGGTACAGAGATGAATATTAATATAGATTTATTAATACCATATTCATGAATATATGACATAAAATAAAAATAAATGAAACCTGGTGATACAGTGCTTAGTACTCAACTTCTAATCAAAAGGTGAAAGGTTAAGAAACACCAGCCACTGTGAAGGGAAAGATGTACCAGTTTGTTTTTATAAGTAGCTTCAGTGTTTGAATCACTATGGGGCAGTTCTACTCTGTCCTATAGGACAGGAGAGACTATCAACTCAGCGGCAGTGGGCTTAATACATTCATCCCGTATATTATAATGGTGTTGTTGTTAAGTGTAGCTGAGTCAGTTCTGACTCAGAGATGCTGTATAGGTTTCCGAACAGCATCTCGAGGGTTTGAACTTTTAACCTTGTGGTTTGTAGTCGAGTGCTTTAGCACTAAACCAGGAGTCCATGTATTATAATATGACATATTAATTCATATTAATATTAAAATGCTGATTGTAGACATAGCTCCAAACACAGAGCCTGGAACATAATGCTGTTGTTGTAGTATGTTGGCAAGTTGGTTCTGATGTATAGGGACCCTATGTGGTTTGTGTGGTATATGGTATATGGCTTCTGAAAGTGCTGGTGTGTTTGAACAGCTGACCTTACAGTTAGCAGTCCAATGCTTACTCTACAACACCACAGGTATGCAATAAAGATTTGTTGAATGACTGAGTGATTAAATTAAAGAATTAAGAATTGGTCTTCCAGCATTTGAATGTTAGTTTCAGGCTTTAATGGAAGTAAGTAAGAATTTCAGACTCCTCAGCAGGGTCTGTATTGGGAATAGCAATCAGTCATCCACCTCCATCAGTATTAACCAAGTGTGCACCACTATGATCACCTCCAGGCTGGGTTGGGACAGCGTCTTTTTCATCTTTCTATCATTGGTTGTTAAACAGGGTCAGCTGCATGGCAGAATCTCAATAAATGCTTTTAAAAGACCACAAAAGAACTGTTAAGATTTGACACTTCTCTCCAAGGAATGAGTAATCTATATTGAGGTAGAAGAATAGCTGTCTCCAACAGCCTGTCTACCTACTAATCGTAAAGGTCAAAATGAATATCAATATACTATTTACTGGGTTGTTTTATGGTTTTTAAAGTTGTTGGGTTTTTTATTTATTTTTATTTTTTTTATTGTTTTGGTGTTTTTTTAGTAGCCTAGGGCATTCTTAGTACACTTACCATTCACAATGAAAAGATGTCTAGTAAGCGGGTCCCTATATGATTTTATTCTAAGACAGTGGCTTGATTTCTGCAGAGGACTCACTACTTCCCATCATGAATTACTATGTAAGAGATAAAGCAATTCATCTTTTGTCATTAAGTTGTGACATTTGCCTGCATGTGGCCTGAGTTCCAATGAGTTTGGCTTTGTCTAATTCCCTGGATCATTAGCTACGTAATCATAATTATTTTCAGCTGTGCAGATTGGTGTTCTTTTTCTCATCCATTTTCATCCTCCCCTTCTTCATCACATTTCTGTATTGATGGAAACCATGAGAGCACCATCTGGTACAACCTGTGCATGGGGCCAGTGAAATGAAAGGCAGCAAGGATGCTTTCGTATGTTGCATGCCGTTTCACACCATTTCCTGTCCCTCCAGATTTCCCAATAGGGAGTTCAAGGGCTTCCCAAGGCTGTCTAAATACAGATCTTTGGCACCTAATGCCAATGAGATCCAAAGGGTTCACTATCAAGAGTGATATAATTGACAACACCAAATTATGAATTACTACATGTATAGAGAATTAACATTCCCAATGTGCTAATCAACTGACTTAGTCAATTGTACAGACAGCTGCCAAATGAGTATTAACAGAACTGGAAAAACTTCACTGTGTATGAGTCAGACTATCAAGGCTGTTTGCAGCACTCTCAATATACTTACTGCATATACTTTAATTTCCAAGAATACTTCATTCGTGTGCAGACAATTCCCCATCTTGGAACAATTGCCTGGTACCCTTCTGTGTAGAAATTCTGGTGTAGTTTGGGGGAAGAAAAGGAATCAGAAAGATACTGCTTCTACTTTTCTTAAAGTCCATGAACTACTTTCAGAAAAAAAAAAAAACAACAAAAAACAAAAAACTATCTGATTTCATGAATACCAGTGAAACTGATATATGAATTACTTTTGATATTCTTAGGAGCTTTATTTATCATCACCAAAGAAAATGACATTGAAATTAAAGCCAGGAAATATGGATCCTAGTTGAGACTTTGCACTCTGCAGCCCAAGTATTCCATACCTGACCCTTTGAGGTGGTCTTTCTTGACCTGTTTCATTATCTGTAGAGTTTTTCTCAAAGTGTGGGCCATGATAACCTCTCTCTGAATCACCTGGGATGCTTTTTAAAAATGTGTATGTTTCTAAGTGACGTCTACTTGTAGACATATGGAACAAATACACTTTTCCTTATTCTGCCCACTGATTACAACTAGGTATTATATATAAAACAAACGTAAGGGGACTCTCATCAGAAGAAAGTAGATCAGCTCGGGACCTAAATATCTGAGGATAACATAGGCCTGAGTACTCTGAGGTTTTTTTGTTTTTTTTTTTGCCTCACACATCACAGATGTCTAGCTGAAGAAATGGGCAACACAGCATTGCTAATGAGTGCAGATAAAAATAATCCCAACAAAATTCTGCTTGATTTAGCTAAGGGACCAGAAAAGAGAATGCCTAACAAGATAGAAACATTTTAGACAAAGTTACTGTATTCCAGTCAGACAACATAGAAAAAACTGGTTCCATCTACACCATCATCCATGTGGTGGCTTGTGTTTTGCTGTGATGCTGTGAAGCAATGGCGCCAGTGTCTTAAATATCAGCAGGGTTTCATATGGTGGCCACGTTTTAGTGGTGCTTCCAGATTAAGGCAGACTAGGAAGAAGGAGAGGCAGACGAGACTTCTGAATGTTTAACCATTGAAAACCTTATGAATAACAACAGATAAGTCTCAGATACAGTGCCAGAATAGGAGTCCCTGAGGTTGGAAGTCACTCAAAATGCAACTGGGTAATAGCTGCCTCCTCAAAGCAGAGTTAACCTTAATGACATGGATGGAGATAAGTTGTGAGGACCTTCAAATGCTGATGTGGCCCAACTGGAAATGAGAAGAAAAAATTGCAAACATCCAATCATTGAAGGTTGGAATTCATTAAGAATGAATCTAGGAAATTTGGAAACTGTCAAAAATGAAATGGAACACATAGAGATTGATATCCTAGGCATTAGTAAATGGAAATGGTCTGGTATTAGCCATTCTGAATCAGACAGTCATATTGTTTACCATGCTGGGAATGAAACACTGAAGAGGAATTCTGCTGCACTCATCATCAAAAAGAACATTTCAAGTTCTCTATCTTAAAATACAATGTTGTCTGTGATAGGATAACATCCACACATTCAAAGGAAGACAAGTTAATACCATTAATTGCTCAAATTTATGCACCAACTACTAAAGCCAGTGATTATGTAATTGAAGAATTCTACCAACCTCTTCAGTGTAAAAATAATTAAACATGCTATTAAGATGCACTGAAAATTACTGGTGATTAGAATGTGAAAGTTAGAAGAAAAAGCAGGAAGATCAGTACTTGGAAAATATGGCTTTAGTAACTGAAACAATGTTAGAAATCACATGACAGAATTTTGCAAGATAATTGACTTATTTATAAATACTTTTATTCCCCGCCCCCCCCAAAAAAAACAAAGTATAGCTATACATATGGACTTCTCCAGGCGGAATACACAGGAATCAAATTGACCACATCTGTGGGAAAAGACAATGATTTAAAAACCTTCATATCATCAGCCAAAACAAAGCCAGGGGCTGACTGTGGAACAGATCATCAATTGCTCACATGCAAATTCAGTCTGAAGTTTAAAAAAATTAAGACAAGTCCACGAGAGCCAAAATATGACCTTTAATATATTCCTGAGAGCAGAGGGATGACAAAGAGCATCATCCATGAAGAAAGAAAACGGTCATTAAAAACACAGAAAAGAAGGAACAGACCAAAGTGGATGTCAGAATAGACTCTGAAATGTGCTCTTGATCACAGGGAAACTAAAGGAAAAGGAAAAAATGAGTAAGTAAGAATTGAACAGAAAATTTCAAAGGGCAGCTATAGAAGACAAAGTCAACTACTATAATGAAATGTACAAAGACCTGGGTTTAGAAAACCAAAAGGTGAGAACACACGTAGTAGTTCTCAAGGTGAAGGAACTAAAGAAAGAAATTCAAGCCTCTGGCTTCAATATTGTAGGATTCTATGGGCAAAAGTTTAAATGATCCTGGAAACATCAAGAGAAAATGACATTAAGAGAAGGAACACACAGTCACTGTACCAAAAAGAATTGGGTTGATGTGCAGTCATTTCAAGACACCTCATATGATAAGACCCAATGGTATTGAAGGAAGACATCTAAGCAATACAGAAGGCACTGGAGAAAACAAGCCTCTAGGAACTGTTGTAGTTGTTAGGTGCCATTGAGCTGGTGCCGACTCATAGTGACCTTATGCACAACAGAACGAAACACTGCCCGGTCCTGTGCCAACCTCATAATTGTTGCTATGCATGAGCCCATTGCTGTGACCACTGTGCCAATCCATCTCATTGGAGGCCTTTCTCTTTTTCGTTGACACTCCAGTTTACCTAGCATGATGTCTGTTTCCAAGGATTGGTTCCTCCTGATTATAAGTCTGAAATATGAGAGATGAAGTGTAATCATCCTGACTTCAAAGGAGTATTCTGGCTGTACTTCTTCCAACACATATTAGTTTGTTCTTCTGATGGCCCAAGGTACTTTTATTCTTCTCCAATACCATGTCTCAAATGCATCAATTCTTCTATTCTTTATTCCTTATCCAACTTTTACATTCATATGACTTTATTGAAATTACTCTAACTTGGGTTAGGTGCACCTTAGTCCTGAAACTGACATCTTTGCTCTTGAACACTTTAAAGAGGTCTTGTACAGCACACTTGCTTAGTGCAAAATGAGTCCATTGTGCAGATGAAAATTTTTTACAGGATTGGTTCTGGGGCCCTCCAATGATCTTACTGCAGGTAAGACTTATGATCATGTGGCTTTGGGACCCCAATTTCCATTCAGGTCACTCAGGCAAGTACCTGAGGGCCAGGTTGCCCCTCCCTGGGTTGACTAGAGGAGTCATAGAAATTTACTTTCAAATACACTCCACAAATATTTTAACATTGCTAGGTGTGGCACAGTGGATTGCATCATATAACTCTTCTACCCATTGTCCTTGTGGCTCTTCCCAAACAACTTTTTCCTGATGGGTCTGGAAATATAATCTATAGTGGGAGAATATGATGAGATGATATGATTCCATTGTGATAGTTAACACAATAAAGGTTTAGAAGTTCTATGAGTTAACTGTGATTGTAAAAACTGGGAACTCTAATATGGATTTAAAAAGAGCCATCTCCTAAGCAAGAATGGGGATCTCACTACCATCAAGAAGAAAGATTCAGGAGTGGAGCACATCTTTAGGGTTCCTGCACATGGAAGCTCCTGGACCCAGGGCCGAAAGCTCCAACACTGCAGGAGTAGTAAAGGAGCAGTAAATAGGAGAACCAAGAGCCCAAGCAGAAGCAAAGCAGTGGAGCAAGTGAAGCTGCGTGACTTTGGGGAGGAGGATTCTTTGCAGAGTATGAAGCCTCCGGACACTTAATCAGGGGAGCTAGGTTTACTGACCCAGGAAGCTAGAGCTGAGTGCCTTCAGGCTGAGGTTTAAGATGCAATAGTGTGTCCTGTGCGCATCTATCAGCAACCCTAAAATAACATTGTAACATTGGCCAGCAGTGAGAGACCTGCCTGGGGGGCATGGCTAAGGAGAGGCTGTCTTGACTGGAATTGTGCCCTTTGGTGTTGTATTGTAGGAAAAGCGCTGGACTGCTAACCATAAGGTCAGTAGTTCAAACCCACCAGTCACTCCTTGGAAACCATGTATAGGATGACTATGTGTGAGAACCAACTCGAGGGCACTTAATAACAACACCATCTTCCCTGACGAACCCTGTAACTGTGAGCATGAATAAGGTCTGAGTTCTGTGGGGCCAATGCAATGAATGAATTGTCAATTCCAGCATGAGTAGAGAGTGCTGTGGAAGGATGGGTTGGCACCGACTAGGGGAGTCAAAAGGAACTCTGGTCACGTAGTCGTTAGCAGTTGGGCTGCTAATCTCAAAGTTAGCACACCACCACCACCAAGGGAGTCGTGGAAATTCACATAGTAAACATAGTCTGCCTGAGGGTAAAACAGTTTACATTGCTGGTTAACTGTCAGAAAGAACTCAATGGAGGCAAAATTTATTTTGTCAACTCACAGTGCACACCGAGGGCTTAGAACTTACCCTTTATTACAGTAGCTTGTAGGTGACAAGTGAGAGCATCGTGGGGACTTGCGGCTGTTGTCTGAAGTCGTGGGCAGATTGGGCTGTGTGGAGGACTGTGCGTGCCCTTTAATTTATGAGGTCTGAGACTAAGACTAGTTAGTGCTGGCTTACTCAGTTGCTGTCAGAGATATAGAATTGATTGTATTGGCTTGAGAAGTGGCACTTAATTTTCACAGAAAGGGAAAAACTCTTAAGAGTTTGATGGCATTGCTGAGCCACTGATTCTACCAGCCTGGAAGTGTAACCTATTCCACAATATACAGCAATAGGAAACAATGGATTTTCTTATTTTTATAAATTCCCCTTTGAGATGTCATTGAAATCAGAGTACTAGCTGATATACCTAGAAAACCAAATGGTAAACATTTATTATTCAGGACAAATCATTTTAATTAACTAAAAATAAACCAGAAAACCAAAACAGGAGCAATAGCAAAGCGCCTGAATTTCAACTCTAGATGTTTAAAAAATACTTCCAAATTGTGTTAGCATCCTTCACTTCTTGGAAGACTCCATTTGTTGTTGTTATGAAGTGCTGTCGAGTTGGTTCCGACCCATAGCGACCCTGTATAGGGTTTCCGAGGAGCAGCTGGTGAGCCTGAACTGCCAACCTTGCAGTCCAAACGGCATTGCAGTCGGACACATTAACCCACAGCGCCACTCCAGTACTTATAAGCATATTTTATTCTTTCTTTTATGGTCCCAGATCTTACAGGTTCTTTGTATGCATATCTTGAAAAAATGTAGATATAGATGTTCCTGGTGACCATCTAGGAACTTGGTATATAATGTACCTCCATTTATACTTGGGTGAGTATTGGAAGATTGTTATCTCCTTTTAAGTTATACGTTTATATCCTTTGATTTTGATCATTATATGTCTTTTGTTCCTCAAAGCTGAAAATTTAAGGATTCTGGCTGAGTGAGTACTGAGTTAGTTACTTTCCAGTTAATTCATGCTTTAATACATTTTCAGTGACAGAGAAGCATAACAAATGCTGAGGGCAAAAGTATGTGTGTGTATAATACTATATATATAT
>NW_006408639.1:487795-495354 GCF_000296735.1 Chrysochloris asiatica | reverse complement strand
CAGCCAGAGTGCTCCTTGGAGGCCAGGATGGCCAGACTTCGTCACTCATACTTCGGACATAATGTCAGGAGGGACCAGTCACTGGAGAAGGATATCATGTTTGGTAATGTGGAGGGTCAGAGATAAAGAGGAAGACCCCCAGTGAGATGGATTGGCAAAGTGGCAGCATCAATGGGCTCAAGCATGGCAATAATAGCAAGGTTGGTCCAGGATCGGGAGTTGTCTCGTTCTGCTGTGCATAAGGTCACTATGAGTTGGTTCTGACTCAATGGCACCTGACAACAACAACAGGGGAGTCTTGGAGTTCTGGTGTGGCACTGCAGTTTAATGCCCTGCAAGGATAATTCAAGGTCAGTTTGAACAGCAAGGTCCATGGTTCAAACTCACAAGCCACTCCTGGGAAACCCGAAACAGGATCACTGTGAGTCAGAACGAACTTGAAGGCACTTAATGTCAACCATGTCAGGAGTGCTTTATGGAGTCTTAGTGTGAAGCTGTAGGCTAACTACTGGACTGCTGACCACAAGGTTGACCATTCTAACCCACCAGCTGCTCCTTGGAAACCCTTTACAGGGTCGCTATGAGTTGAAATTCACTCCAGGGCATTTAACAACCTCAAGGGAGCAATAGAATCCAAGAAGTCATTCGATCTCTCTTTACAAAGTAACTATCATTTACTTTTCACATACCTTGTGGCAAACATTGCACATACTTTACTAATCTGTCCTACCCATTCATGTAAAGCAGCTACTACAATTTTATTCTAAAGAGCAGGAAATTAGACTTGAAGAGTTGAAATAACCACCCAAGATCACTCAGCTGTTGCATACTTGTATTGAGTCTGGACGTTAATCCAGTTCCTCTGGCTTCTTTGAACTGATATCAATTACTCAAGAGGCAAAAATCCTGAGCCCCAGAGCATTTAAAGTTCTCTGTCCAAACCTCAAAGCTGGTTGCTAATGACAAAGAAATCACTAGCCTCAGGGTTATGCCCTCTTTTGTCCAGCAGGCTTTACGTACACAATAACTGCGGACCACTTCAGGGAACAATCAAGTTCTCCTTAGGGGCAGGGCCAAAACAGCACCTGCTTCTCTGGTTGTTTGGGATTAAAAACATGTCCCTCCCTGTGACTGACTACTTTCTCTACGTGTCTTATTGTTCTTCTCTGCTAATAACCTTGGGAAATACTGAAAATTTGATAAAAAGGCACCACCCTTCTTAGCCACAGTCTGGAGAGAAAAAAGGATGTTACTTCTCCTGGGAGAACTTGATCATTGTGGTCAATCCTTTGAGCTCCTTAATCTGTCTTTTTTCCCACTCTCATATCCAGAGAGAAAACAATCCTTACTGTCCAGTCACATCCAACTTATGGTGGCCTTATGTACAAGAGAAAGAACCATTTCCGGGTCATGTGTCACCTTCAGAATCCTGGCATGTCTGCATCCATCCTTCTGGTTTCCCTCAGGTGCAGATTACGAATTAAGCAAATTAAGTACAGGCTTACTTGTGGTATGTGGAAGCAAGGAAGTCAAAAATGTTGTGTTGTCTGCCCCTTCTAGAGAATAAAGGGGATGCAGCAAGCAGAGTGGGGGGAAGGGAACTAGGCTCCTTCCTGGCATCTCCATAACTCAAGCAGAAGGACAAAATGGCTGGAGGAGGGGCAGTGTGTTCCTTCCTAGACAGCAGGAGTAGGGGACAGGACAGGAAACATGGTTCTGAGGTGACCTTGGCACGGTCATTTTGGAGCCTAATCACTAGTGAGTAAAATGTGCAATTGTTCATTACAGATTAGTAAGTAAATTCAAGTAAGCCTGTGCTTAGCTCACTTACTGGGCACTTTGTTCCTGTCAGGAATGATCAACATTAAGCTTTGCGATTTTTCTTCAAGCTTGGATTCTATAGGAAGGTGCTCTCAGATTGGGAGACAGACAGATGCTGTCTAGAAGCAGAGTCTTTGTTATGGTGGAATAATGTGAAATTCTTCACTACAGATTACCAAGTAAGCGCAAGTAAACCCAAGTTTACCTTGTTTATAGTGTAATCCACCCCTGCCTCACCCTCAACGA
Organism: Chrysochloris asiatica; assembly: GCF_000296735.1. Classification (NCBI taxonomy): domain Eukaryota; kingdom Metazoa; phylum Chordata; class Mammalia; order Afrosoricida; family Chrysochloridae; genus Chrysochloris; species Chrysochloris asiatica. Next base: position 493,287 of record NW_006408639.1, on the reverse strand, counting down.
CCCACTGCTTCAGCAAACAGGAAGTCTTCCTCCAGTGATGGACATTCCAATCATGTGTCCAGAGCATGTGAGCCTAAAAGTATTCTGCTTTCATTCATAAAGCTGTCCATTAGCTAGACTGTGGGAATAAGGAGCTTGCCAGGCGTTTCTTTCTAGTTTGTTTTTTTCTAGATGTTCTACTAAAACCAAATCTGTCTACCATAGACAACCAGGATGGTGTTTGAAACACAAGTGCCATAGCTTTCAGTATCACAGTTGTTGTTATGTGCCATGGAGTCGGTTCCGACTCATAGCGAACCTGTACAGTGTTTCTGAGGCTGTAAATCTTTATGGGAGCAGAAAGCCTCATCGTTCTCCCATGGAACAGCTGGTGGTTTCAAACTGCTGACCCTGAGGTTCACAGGCCGATTCGTAACCACTACACTAACAACACATAAATCATCCACAGGATGGTATAGTGAAAGACAGGTGTTGGCCTCAATATTTAGCCATGCTAAAATCAATCCCCTTTCCAACCTTCTAGTTCCCTATAGCTCCACCAATCTCATGTCCTGTGCTGAGAATCAATGCTTTTCTCTGTGTTGAGTATCCTCTCTTCTATGTCAAAACTAGTGTAATGTGTCTTTTTGAGAAGCCAGACTTCCTTCCTGTGACCACTCCTTCCTGGACTTGCTTGGTGGGGAGGCTAGCAATTTTCTCACTTACAAATGTGAAAGAGCCACGGGTTAAATTGTGAGATTAAGTGACCTGCTTAACTATTGTGACTTCTAGTTATCCACAGTCTTAAACCACATGGTGCATTTGAGAAGCAATAAAAATTCTGGAATAAAGATACTTACAATATCTACTCAAAGCTAACTGGACCCTTAAGTTTCTTCCTTTCCAACTTTTCCTCTTTTCCTTCCTTAAAAGACCACATTCAATGATAGGATTGTCTCTTTCAATTGCAAATGAAAAAACTGGCTCTGGAAACACAAGCTCACTCTTGGCAGGCTCTGCAAAAGGACATTTGAAAGTTGGGTTCCAAGTGGCAGAGGGTTACGAATGCTAGAAACATCACAAAATGATGCCTTATTGGTGGCAACTGGTAAAAACCTGTGCCCCAGAAAGTCAGACCTGCTTACTCCGAATGGTCTCGATGAAAATATCCATGAACTTTCTGATTTAAAATGAAAATAGCATATGTTTACAAAGGTGATAAAAATGGTTGGAATTATGAACTCTGTTTTAATTGGCACACAACCATGACTCTCTGAATGTAAACAACAAAGTTTGGGAGCTGGAAGGCAACTTGGTCTGAGAAAGATTTGGAAACTTGGAAACCACAACACATTTTGAAACATTGTCACTCATGAGCCTGTGGTGGTACTCTAGTTGGAATCAGTCATTTCTGTAATTTATGGTGTCACCCTTGCACCCCCACTGTGGACCTCCTCCATATCGTACAGGATTGTTAGTATGTTTATTAACAATTTTGTTATTGTGTGCATTTGAATTGGTTCTAACTCACAGTGACCCTGTACAGAGTTTCTGAGGGAAGCAACTGTGTTTGAACTTCTGACCTTGAGGTTAACAACTTAACGACAACAACACAGGGTTTCTGAGGGTCAACTAATGGGTTTGAACCACCAACCTTGTGGTTTACACTGACTTTGAGGTCCAGTGCAATATCCTGCAATGCTACACCAGGACTCCATTGTTGTTGTTGTTAAGTATCTTTAAGTTGGTTCTGACACACAGAGATCCTATGTAGGATTTCTGAGACGTGGCTGGTGTGTTTGAACCACTGACCTTGAGATCTAAATCAACCTTGTGGTCTGGTGCTCACACATTAGGAGGTTCTAAAGTAAATTAGCATAGTTCAACCTTGTAGCTATACTGATACATATAATCTGGATTTACAAAAAAAAAAAATCTGCTGTTAAAACTAACTACAGGTACATTTTTATAAAAAATAATAAATTTCTGCTGAAACACTGCACAAAAAAATTTATAGGCAGTCATTTTGGTGTCATCCTCTGTGACAGTATATCCTGTGTAGTCTGTACCCCAGGAACCTTCCTAGTGACACCTTGTCATGAGCAATAATAGTACATGGTGCCTCTGGGACTAAGTGGTAAAAAGAAAGTAAAGAAATACACACACACAGAGCAAAACTCAACCAAATAGACAAGATATAAAATACTACACAGACAGCTTGGTTCTAAAGGAGCTGTTTCTAGGAGAAATGTTCTACTTCTAAACTGGAATTCACTCAGTAAGAACAATGCTCTGTTCTCAGAGTCTGGCATATAAACAGATAGCAGGAGCCATCCAAAAATCCTTGATAAACATACAGAGGCTTTTGCACAGTGACTGGAAGCAAAGTGATTTGCAGCATGAATGAAATCTTTTGACCTCAGAACAAAAACACTTTCTTGCCCGATGGTAAACTCCTAAAATCAGTCCATTACAGTCTATGTGGCCAGACTTTAATGAGGTAGATAGTACAGCAATGACCAGTGTTCAAAATGAAAGATTTTTTTGCTCCTTTAAATTAATAACAGAATGAGACAACTCAAACCAATGAATCATTACAAACTGTAGTAACTGTTTGAAAGAGAAAGAAAAATCAAACCTCTTGCTGAGCTTACTCCAATTCATGTTGACCCCACGTCATACAGAAGAGAACTGTACATAGAGTTTGCTTGGCTAGAATCTTTATGGAAACCAATCAGCAGACCTTTCTTCCATAGTGCCAAGGGTGAGTTAAACTGCCAACCTTTAGGTTAGCTGTTGTTATTGTTAAGTGCTGTTGAGACAATTCTGACCCATAGTGACCCTGTATAGGGTATGCAAGGAGCTACTGGTGAGCTTGAAACACCGAACTTGCAGTTCAAAGGACTTTGCAGTCTGACACATTAGCCCACAGCGCCACACCAGAGCTCCTTTAGATTAGTAGTCTAGTGAAAAACATTTGTAGCACACAGGACTTTTTGGAAATGGCAAGCGAAAGCTAACATTTTTTGGGAAAAAACATTAAACATGCTCTATTCAAGAAAAGCAGACTTCCCGTGTAAAAGGCATTTGCAGGATCACTAATGTAAAAACATTTGCTTTTTTTTTTTTCAAAGTCACACTTTGGTGTGGAATTCAACAGTGTGAGTATGTCCAGAACTGAGGTGTTTTCTCAGGTAGGAATATTTATTATAAAGGGTCTGGTTGGAATATTATAAGGGGTCTAGTTGGAATGTAGTGGCAGGTAATCTAGAAGTCTGCACCTATACATCACTTCACTGCTCTACAAATTGCTGTGATCATCCTGACTTCATCTCTGTTGAAATTATTTTTCCATAGTTTATCACCTACCAAGCCGGAGCCTGATTTACTAGATATTCTTATCATTCGTAAGATGGTGAATCCTATGCATAATGTAGGCAGGGAAGCAAAAATTGCATGAAAATGAAAACATTCTTCTTATATTTCCTATCTTACTCATATTTGGACAAGTCTGAGATAGGGTTTTTGTTTTCACTTTTGAATGCTTGTTTACATGTAGCATTTCTGTAGAAATTTGACCAATTAATATTTCCTCATTTAATTAAAAACCATCTATTGAGTACAAAAATTGTTCCAGGCACAGAGCAAGCTGGAGAGTGGTGATACAGGGGGAACAAGACAGCGATTGGCCATGCTTCATGAGGTTACACTCAAGTGGGAGAGGAAAAAAATACTAAGAAATGAAAATAAACATATTTAAACTCTGAAAATTTACAGTTGTTAAAGAGTGAATCATAAGGGGCTAAGATTCAGAATGGAATCCTGGTTTGGCTCTGTAGGATAAGCACTGGACCAGAAGGTTAGTTTGAACCACAGAGTCAGTAGTTCAAACCCATCAACTTCTCCTTGGAAACTCTATACATGGTTGCTATGAGTCGGAACTGATTCGATGGCACTTACCAAGAAAGAAAATGAACGGGAAGATGGCCACTTTATATGTTAAAACCAGAGAAGGGTGATCTGGGGATGTGCTATTTCAACTGCCACCAGAGAAAGAATGTTGTTGTTGTTAAGTGCTGTTGAGTCAGTTGTGACCCATAGTGACCCTGTATAGGGTTTCCAATGAGTGGCTGATGAGCTTGAACTGTCGATCTTGTGATTCAAATGGCATTGCAGTTCAGTGCATTAACCTACAGCACCACACCAGGACTCCAAAGAAAGAATGTTGTTGTCAAGTGCCGGCCAGTTAGTTGATTCTGATCCATAGCGACTCTGTATAGGGTTTCCAAGGAGCAGCTGGTGAGCTTGAACCACCAACTTTGCAGTTCAAATGGCTTCACAGTGGCACATTAACCCACAGTACCATACCAGGACTCCAAAGAAAGAACAAGGAGGTAGATTTGCAAAGAGTTGGGGAGGAGGAGTTCAAGGAGGGAGAAAGGACAGAAGAAAGATTTGTGAGAAGACCTTGAGCTTTGCATGTTGTTGTTAAGTTCTATCAGGTTGGTTCAGACTCATAGTGACCCTGCATAGGGTTTCTGAAGAGTAGAGGATGTGTGTGAATAGCTGACCTGCAACGCTAAGCCAGGACTCTAGCTATATATGGTTGTGCACAATGAAAGAAAAAACCCCACCAAGGTAGCTAGGGATGCCCCTGAATGGCACAAATGATTCCTAACCTAAAGGCTGATCACAACTCACCCAGTGGTGCCTCAGAAAAAAAGGTCTTTTTTTAGATTTAAAGATTACAGCCAAAATGCCCCAATTGTCAGCTCTAATCCGTAACACATGGAATTACACTATTAATGGGTTTGGGTTTGGTGGCAAGAGCATGGTGAGCTAATAGAAACTGACCAGACATCAGGTCAGCGATGGAAACAGTACAGACAGGAGACCGTACAAAGGGCTGGGCAGCTGACTCACAGCCAGTCTAGGAGTTACAAAATGACACAGCCTCCAAAGCATGCTGATAGGGATCAGACACTGGATAATGCTCAGAAGTCAATTTGGCCAAGTTATGGTGTGGCACTGTAGGATAAGCACAGAACTGCTAACCTCAAGGTTGGCTGTTCATGCTCACCAGATGCTCCTTAGAAATCCTCTACAGGTTGCCATGAGTCATAACTGACTAGACAGCACTTCACAATAACATCTGACGTCTAGTCACATAAATGTGTGCCCATATTTACATACATTCTAAAGAAAGGTGGCCCAATGGAATCACAGCTCAATATCATTAATATCACAGGCAAGTACAATTTTGCTGAAGATAATTCAAAAACAGTTGCAGAAGTACAGTAACAAGAAGCTTCCAGAATGCAAGCTAAATTCAGAAGACGACATGAAATGAAGGATAACATTGCTAATACCAGATGAATCTTGGCTAAGAGCAGAGGATAACAGAAAGATGTTTACTTGTGCTTTACTTTATTTTACTTATTTGTATATTTGGTTGAAACATTTTAATCTGATGGTTGCACATAACACTGTATAAGGAGGTCTCCACTTTCCCT
>NW_006408639.1:485007-486304 GCF_000296735.1 Chrysochloris asiatica | reverse complement strand
GTATTTCACATACCAGCACAGCCATGTGGACAGATTTTGGGGGAGCTTCCAGATGAAGGAAAAGTGGAAAAAAGGCTGAAATTAGTCAACGACAACCTTATAGATTACTGCACAATATAATGTTTGTTGGAAGATGAATCTCTACATTAGAAGGCACTCAAAATATATGGTGGCTGTAACAATGGACTCTAGCATGCCAGTGAGCATGAAGATGGTGTTAGAGCGAGCAGTGTTTCATTGAGTTGTGTGTGGGGTCTGAGTTGGCTCAACTGTAACTAACAACAGCAACATGTTGCTAGAATTATTGATTCTATTTATCATCAAAACCACTGGGCATGAGTCACTGAGAATACCAGTCCCTTTTTAGTGCAATTATCCTTGTGCTAGGAAATGACTTCCTGTGCTTTTGCTTGTTCTTGTTCACTGAAGTTGAATGACCAGAGGATTTGCACAATTGAAATTGGCTTTATCCTTACTTGCTCTCAGCAAATTCATTACATTTGTGTTAGAAACTCTGATTTCGTAATTTCCATGCACTCTTGCCTGACAACATTCCCATTTCTGCCAGGAAATGAGGGGAAGCATTTAAAGATTGAATAACGGACTTGACTTGTACCAGCAGCATTGTATGCCTATCTTTTGCTCTTTAAAACCACCAGATCTTCTTTAACTATTTATTGGGAAATTAGTTGTTTACAAAGGATTTCCTTTTAGCTTTTCTTCTTCCTATTGGCTTTACCAATGTCTTCAAAGCAATTTGCTGCAACTATTTTCTTTCAATAACATTTTAAATCATGTTTTAACCATTTTTTCAGTAGATTTATATTATTAGTTTTTGTTGTTTTCTAGCATTCTTAGCTAAACAACCACCACTCATCTGTGAGTTTGTTCTACTGTAGTGTCTTGTGTGTTGCTGTGATGCTGGAAGCAATGCCATCAGTATGTTGAAGACCAGTGTGATCACCCAATTTGGACAAGTTTCAGCAGAGCTTACAGACTAACAAGCACAGACTAGGAAGAAAGAGAGGCAGGCTACTTCTCAGTGGTTATCAATAGAAGTAGGACACTGTCAGATACTGAGAGATAATGAAAACATTATGAAGAGCAGGACAAGATTTCCACACACAGTACTGGAAAATGGGCCCCTAAGACTTGGAGGTATGCTGGGGTCTGCCCTCGACATAGTTGTCACGAGTGTTTGGTTCACGAGGAGGGGAGATCCAGCGGCGATAGGGATAGCGAAAGAATACACAGACAAACAGAAGAAGGGAGACAATGAGGCACCCCAAAGCCAGGG
>NW_006408639.1:475532-476577 GCF_000296735.1 Chrysochloris asiatica | reverse complement strand
CTGGTAGATATGATCTAGAGATAGGCTTCCCTTTTCACATGTGATGCCTAGCAGCTGGTTTTGGCTCTTGTCGAGCTGGTGGGGTATTCCAGGGTATGTTTGTAGCTTGGCTTTATGGGCATAGTTGCTGTCTATTCTTGGGTAAGGCAGGGGGAGAAAGCTCTAACCCCTGGCAGAAGAGTGAGGCCAAAAGGACCAAAGATAGAAACAGTATAATAGCAGAGACAGAAACCACCAACAAAAAACAACAACAACAAAAAATAGGTATCAACAGTGTCCACTGTCCATGTTTGTAAAATTTGAGGCTGGTTCCCAGCGTCAGAACATCATAAGAAGCAGCCTTTGGGTTTCCTCTCTGTGTCGTTGGGAAACTGTGGGTGCAATGCTGGACCCTTTTGGGAGTGTCCTCCCACCCACCTGAAGGAAACAGGACTGTGCAGTGAGGGCATGATCAGGGTAAAGAGGAGGGATACGTGAAAAATGAATAGTGAAAGATGAAAATTTTGTCACACCTCTCCCTCCAAACAGGCAGCTCCACCGGCTTCTAGTGCTGGGTTGCTGCCTCCACTTGGGTGTGGCCCTGCCCTCTGGCCTGAGGACTTCTGACTACCAGCCGCAGCTGGATCAATTCAGAAATCACTGCATTTTGCTTCCACAGGCAGATTTCTTCTCAATGTGCATGGGAAACTGATACCCATAACCTTAAGTAAGATCCAAAGCTCCCCAGTTTTTCTGCGGCCCATTCTTTCTCTGCTTTTTTTGTGTTTTGATAGAGGAGTTTTCACTGTCTGTCTCTGCTTTCCCCACCCCCAAACCGGAAGAGTGTTTAAAAAATAAATAAATAAAGAGCTAAATTGAATGGAGAGAAATACTGTTATCTGATGGTATATGGAGGGGACTATAATCATTGTAATGAAACAAGGTGTATGATTTGTTGAATATAAAACTTATGATGTGCCCTGTAAACTTTCACTCAATTCACAAAACTTAAAAAAGAATCAACATACAAATTTTATTGATTCAAAATTTAAATCTGAAAAAAAAA
>NW_006408639.1:472105-473356 GCF_000296735.1 Chrysochloris asiatica | reverse complement strand
ACATTCTTATCAATGTAGAAAAGATTGAAGTTGTCAAGTACTTCATTCTTCTTGCAATTATCAACACTCAGGGAAGCAGCAGTCAAGAAATCAAAGGATGTATTGCATTAGGCAAATCTGCTGCACAAGACCTTTCTAAAGTGTTGAAGAGCAAAGATGTCAGTTTGAGGACTAAGGTGCACCTGACCCAAGCTATGGTATTTTCAATCACCTCATAGGCATGTGAAAACTGATCAGTGAATAAGGAAGACCATAGAAGAATTGATACATTTGAGTTATGGTATTGGAGGAGAATACTGAAAGTGCCATGGGCTGCCCAAAGAACCAACAGATCTGTGTTGGAAGAAGTGCAACCAGAGTGCTCCTTGGAGGCCAAGATGGCCAAACTTCGTCTCTCATGCTTTGGACATATTGTCTGTCAGAAGGGACCAGTCACTGGAGAAGGTTATCATGTTTGGTAAGGTAGAAGGTCAGAGAAAAAGAGGAAGACCCCAGCTAGATGGATTGCAAAGCGGCAGCATCAAAGGGCTCAAACACGGCAACAATTGTGAGGTTGGCCCAGGATTGGGTAGAGTTTTTTTCTGTTATGCATGTGGTCACTATGAGTCAGTACCGACTCAATGGACCCTAACAACAGCAACAAGAAGTCCCTGGAAAAGTATACCATGCTTGGTACAGTGAAGGGTCATGAAAAAAGAGAAAGACTTCGGCACTGCTTGGACTTTTTACTTCAGTACCATCGGTTCTTGATCATATGCTACCTTTTGAAATGGCTGACAATAGACCACTTCTTTTTGGTACAATGACATGTGTATTTCTTCCATCAATCTTCTTTTGATGTATTCTGCATCATTTAATATTCTATTCTTAGAATCCTTACTGCTATATACACTGTGAGGTGGAATTGACATAACGGCTATAAGAACGGACTCAAATACAGCAATAATTGAGAGGTTGGCACACAACTGGGCAGTATTTTGTTTTGTTGTACATAGGCTGCCATGAGTCATAGCTAACTTGATAGTACGTAACAACATCAAAAGGAAAAGAGACCTTGCAAATGTGTTTTAAAAAAGTGAGCCAATGAAAACTCTATCGCTCAGTAGATCTAATCACTGTTTAGAAGGGATCACCATAACTTGGGTACCAACTCCATGGCAGTTAACAACAATAAAAATTTTCTGAAATTAACAAGTAATATAATTGTAATTAACCACAAATATGAAACTCCTGGGAAACCCTATACAGAGT
>NW_006408639.1:470276-471155 GCF_000296735.1 Chrysochloris asiatica | reverse complement strand
GGAACTGACTCAACAGCACTTAGTAACAACAGTATACTGGTTTGCAGACAGAAACTAAGAGGGACCATATAATTTTTCTCAGCATGCACAATCAACAAATAGCAAAGCTGGGATTTCAAACTGGATCATTCCCACGCTAATGCATTACTTTCAATAACCATAATATACTGCAAGACTAAATTATGTTTGGCAAATTATATGACATTTATATCCGTTCATCTTTAAATATTAAATAAAACCACAGCTCAGGAAGCCAGGAAAGTTTAATTAATACCCATGTCACTCAGTTCAGGTTATGCTGAATGTACCCTATTAAAGGAAAGCTGCTTCCAAATTATTGATCAAACCTATAAAACTCACAATGACAAAGAAGAAACAAGAGACAGCAGATCAGACACATCTATCGATCAGAGGTCCCTAAACATAAATTGACATAATCAAATCAATCGCCTTATTTTAATAAACCGTGTTTCCACATTCTTAATCAATAGTGTGAATTTCAATGAGCTGTCTCAGTTTTTTACAAGAATAATCTGTAACATGTAACCCTAAATTGCCATTATATGAGAATTTGGTCAAATGAAAAACACATTTATTGTAATAAATGTCAAACTTCAGTGCTTAAATTAAACATGATTGGATAGGTAATTAGGAATCCTGGTAGCACTGTTGTTGTTGTTGTTAGGTGCCATCAAGTTGGTACTGACTCATGGCTATCTTACGTACAGCAGAATGAAACACTGCCCGATCCTGGGCCAACCTCACTATCATGCCACGCCTGAGTCCAACACTTGGCCAATCCAACTTGTTGGGGGTCTTCCTCTTTCTCTGACCCTCCACCTTACCAAACATGATATCTTTCTCCAGCGACTGATCCCT
>NW_006408639.1:467423-469466 GCF_000296735.1 Chrysochloris asiatica | reverse complement strand
CTGGGCAGCAGTTAGAATTTACCAGTGGTTCCACGGGAGAAAGATGAGGCTTTCTGGTATCATAAAGATTTACAGCCTCAGAATTCCTATACAGGGCTGCTATGAGACGGAACCTATTCCATGGCACCTAATCACCACCACCAAACCCTATACAAGGTTGCTAAGAGAATCAAGAAGATTTGGTTTTCGTTTTGGGGGTGGTACAGTGGTTAAAGCTCATGGCTACTAACTGAAATGATAGTGCTTTAACCCCACCAACTACTCCTGAGAAAAAGATGTGGCTGTTTGCTTCTGTTAAGATTTACAGAAACCCTATGAGGCTGTTTCACTGTGTTCTATAGGGTTACGGCGAGTCAGAATCACCCCTACGGCAATGGATTTTTAATTCGGTTTTAAAGTATAATTAGTCAGTTTAAAGATATCCTTGTAAAAGTATTAATCAAAATACTGCTCTTGTATTGTTTCAGTGACCACCACATACTATGTCATACCACACACTTCATATATTTATCCCACTTAATTGTCACTAACAATTGTCAGATATATGCCACCAAACTTACAATCTTCAATTCAAGGCTGAGTAAACCAAACCACATAGTAATTAAATTATTTGATCAAAACCCCAATGTTGTTACAGAGCCAGCAGTAATTCAAACTATGCCTTAACTAATTGTAAGTGCTTAAGCCTTTTCAACTAAATAAGAATGCCTTTATCTATAAGTACTTGACCTCTATTTCAATGGGTTTGAAATGTCATCTGTGTACTGAGACATCATAAGGCAAATTATACTTAATCAGCAAAAAGTAAAATCCAGAGGATTTGAAAGTATTCCTATTTCTATTTAAAATGCATCGGTGTTCTTGGTGTATTATTGTGAAATGCTTTCCAGTTGGTTCCAACTCATAGCGACCTTATATAGGATTTCCTAGGCTATAAATCCTTATGGGATCAGAAAAACCTCATCTTTTTCCCTCAGAGTGACTGGTGGACTCGAACTGTTGAACTGATATTTTGTAGGATAGTGCTTATCCTACAGAGCCACAGTGCTCCCTTTTCTTTGTTAGGGATCACTGAATCAGGCTCCACCTCACAGCAACCCTGGAATGAAACATTGACTGATCCTGTGCTACCCTCACAATTGTTGCTATGTTTGTGCAACTTGCTGCAGCCACTGTATCAATCCGTTTCACTGAGGGTCTTGCTCTGGTTTTGCTGATCCTTTCTACTAAGCATTATGTCCCAGTTTAGGGATTGATTCCTCCTGATAACATGTCCAAAGTCTCACCATCCTTGTTACCAAGGCATTTTCAGTAAGGATTTGCACTAGTCTTAGTGTATGTGTTAGCTCTATAATTATTATAAAAATCATTATGGGTGGCAGAACACCAGAAATCCAATTACAAATTTGTTTGCAAACATTTAGATAGTAATAGCTAATGGGCCTTTAAAACATCCTGCATGGTTAGTGAGTATAGGAAGGTTTCTCTGCTTTGGAAAACAAAAATATTCTTAGAAGATTCCTACAAATAGATCATGGGAAGAATATGTGCATATGCCACCAAACTTTCATTGATTAGCTAGACACTGGCATTATTTTCTTCTGCATGGGTTTAATGTCAGGCATTCTAATTTGGTCATTAGTAAGCTAAAATGGACTGGTATTGTCCATTTTTAATCAGTCACAGTGTTTGCTATGCTGGGAATGACAAACTGAAGAGGAATGGTTTTTGTACTCCTCCTCAAAAAGATCATCTCAAGGCCAATCTTTAAATACAACGCTATTTGTGTATTTGTGATAAGATAATATTCACACACCTATATCCATCTACTGTGTGGATATTATCTTATCACAAATAGCTTTGTATTTAAAGATAGGTCTTGAGATGATCTTTTTGAGAAGGAATACAGAACCATTCTTCTTCAGTGGGAGCTCTGGTAGCGTAGTGGTAACAAATCGGGCTGCAAACCTCAAGATCAGCAATTTGAAACTACCAGCTGTTCTGGGGGAGAAAGATGAGGCTTTCTGCTCCCATAAAGATTTA
>NW_006408639.1:462386-463568 GCF_000296735.1 Chrysochloris asiatica | reverse complement strand
CCATGGACTGCCAAAAGAACCAATAGATCTGTTTTGGAAGAAGTGCAGCCAGAGTGCTCCTTGGAGGCCAGGATGGCTAAGCTTCATCTCTCCTACTTTGGACATACTGTCAGGAGGGAACAGTCGCTTGAGAAGGATGTCATGCTGGGTAAGGTTGAGGGTCAGAGAAAAAGAGGAAGACCCCCAACGAGATGGATCAGCCAGGCGGCATCATTGATGGCGTCAAGTGTGGCAGCGGTGGTGGGGTTGGCCCAGGATCAGACATTGTTTCATTCTGCTGTGCATGGGGTTACTATGAGTCGGTTCCAACTTGATGGCACCTGACAACAACAACACCATCTGTAATATTGGAGGATTCTGTGGATAAAATACTGAACATTACACACAGTGTCAAAGGACAGTGGGAAGGACTACAAGGAGTCACTATCCCAAATATAACTGATCTCTGCTCAGACACATGGCCAGGGGCCACCTCCACTTTCCAACAACCCAGGCCCAGGTGAAGTGCTCTCTCCTCAAGGAAGGCCACGGCAGTCCATAGTCAGGTTCAGGTGGCACAGTGCGGATGCGCAGGTAGTGGCGGAAGAGCGTCACCGAGGGGCGCTCACCCTCTGGATCCTTGCTGGCCATGGTGCTGTGCCAGAGGCTCCGAGCCGCAGCCATCAGCTCTGCCCAAAGCCTGAATGCGTTTTGGGGCTGGCTCCATCTTCTTTTGATACTTCCTGCAGTAGTCAATATTTTAAGCTTTCAATCCTTCAATATTCCAAGTTAAGGCTTCATTTTTTTCCTTCAGTTCTGTCACCTTGAGAAATGCTGAGCGTGTTCTTCCCCTTTGTTTTCCTGACCCCAGATCTTTGCACATTTCATTATATATATACTTTGTGTTCTTGAGATGTCCTTTGAAATTTTCTGTTCAGCTCTTTTACCTCCTCATTTCTTCTATTTGCCTTAGCTTCTCTACACTGGAGAGCAAGTTTCAAATTCTCTTCTGACATCCATTTTGGTCTTTTCCTCTTTCTTGTCTTCTTAATGACCTTTTGCTTTTTCCCTGTACGATGATGATCTTGATGTCATCCCACACCTCTGCAGATTTTTAGTTTGTAGTGTCTAATCCATCAAATCTCCTTGAGATGATTTATAAATTCAGTTGGGATATGTTCAAGGTGATATTTTGGCTCTTGC
>NW_006408639.1:458607-461221 GCF_000296735.1 Chrysochloris asiatica | reverse complement strand
ATGGATTGTATCTCAGTGTAAAGAAAACAAGAATCCTCAGAAATTGACCAATAAATAATATCATGATAAACAGAGAAAAGACAAAAGTTTTCACCACCTATGGAAACAGCAGTCAGGAAAACAAAAGACATATTGCTTTAGGCAGTATGATCTCATATTGCATGTCGCATATGATCTCTTTAAAATATTAAAGAGAAAGATGTCTGTTTAAGGGCTAAGGTGTGTTTGACCTAAGTTGTGGTATCTTCAATCGTTTCATATGCATAGACACATCAGGGCATTTGAATTATATGGTGTTGGTGAAGAATATTGCAAGGATAATTTAATGTCAGAAGAGCAAACAAACCTTTCTTGGATAAAATATAGCTGGAAATCTCCTTAGAAGCGAAAATGACAAAGCTTTACCTCTTGTTCTTGGAACATGTTGATACTAGGGACCAGTTTCTGGAGAAGGACATCATGCTCAGTAAAGTGAAGTATTTGCAAAAACGAGGAATACTCCCAGTGAGATGGAATGGCACAATGGCAGCAAAAATGGACTCAAACTTCATAATTGTGAGGACAGTGCAGGGTCCGGTACTGTTTCACTCTGTTGTGAACAGGACCAGAACCAACCTGGTGGCACCAAACAACAAGATGCCTAGGGTACATGCCATATGTACCACTCCTTAGATACACCATTGAGTTCAAGTTTTACCAGAGGCAACCTGGAAAAAGTCCTAGGGATCTACATCAGTGTAAGAAATGACTGAAACCCTGTGAAGCACAGCTCTACCCTGACACATACGGAGTTGGAGTTGGATCAATAGGATTTATCTGGGTTTAATGTTGTTGCTAAGGAGTTCTGGTAGCGTAGTGCTTACGAATCAGGCTGTGAACCTCAGGGTCAGCAGTTCGAAACTACCAGCTTTTCCGTGGGAGAAAGATGAGGCTTTCTGCTCCTGTAAAGATTTACAGGCTTGGAAACCCTGTACAGAGTCGCTATGAGTCAGAACCGACTCCACGGCACACAACAATAACAATGTTGTTGTTAAGTGCCAATGAGTTGATTGTGACTCACGGTGGCGCTGTGTAGGATTCTCAAGGAGCAGTTGGTGTGTTTGAATCTCTGACTTTGCAGTTAGCAGTCCAGTGCTTATCCTACATCACCATACCAGGACTACAGGTGGTTTAATATTATTGTTGTTATTGTAAAGTATCATTGAGTTGTTTCTGACTTGTATGAAATTTGTATGAATCTTACCTTGTATGAAACTTACTAGGTTGTAAATTTTCTAAGAGCAGAAAGCTTCACCCTTCTTCCTTAGAGCAGTTGGTGGGCTCGAACGACTGAACTTGCGGTTAGCAGTTCAGTGCTTACCTTATAGAACCATCGTGCTCTTTGTTTAATATTGTTGTTGCTGTTGTTAAATGCGGTTGAGTTGGTTCTAATCATAGTGACCCTGTATAGGGTTTCCAAGGAGTGGCTGGTGAATTTGACCCACCAACCTTGTCGTTCAAACCAATCTTGTGGTCCAGTGCTTTATCCTACAGTGCATTGCCAAATATAATGGATGCATGCCAATACTGACCTTTACTTTCCCTATTATTTGATATTTTCTTTGATATATTGTTACGGAGTCCTGGTTGTGCTGTAGGATAAACACTGAACTGATAACCTTAAGGTTGACAGTTCAAATCTACCAACCACTCTGAGGGAGAAAATGGGGCTTTCTGTTCATGCAAAGATTTACAGTCTTAAAACTCTATGTTGTTGTTGTTGTTGTTGTTGTGTGCCATCGAGTCGGTTCCGACCCATAGCGACCCTGTATAGAGTTTCCGAGGGTGTAAATCTTTACGGGAGTAGAGAGCCTCATCTTTCTCCCGCGGAGCAGCTGGTAGTTTCGAACCGCTGACCTTAAGGTTCGCAGCCCGATTCGTAACCACTACGCTAACAGAGCTACTATTAGCAATAATGAATTCAACGGGTCTGGCTTTGGTTTTTCATATATTGCTTGATATATTCTTTGACTTTTATGGAACGATCACACTGTCTTGTATTACATCATCCTGCTTCTCCCTGGCAGAGTGAAAACCGGACTCAGTTCTTCTTCATCAGTTTTTCCTCTTCCAATTTCATGACTTTGGTGTCTCTCAAGGTTTAGTATTCAGGTCTCAGTATTCCCAAATTTGTAACCATCAAGTATCTTCCACTGTCAAAGGAAAGGTCTTTAGGGGTCTACATTTTGAACCCTAGCTTTGCTATTGATTATATGTATCTTCTTTGAGCGAGACCTGACCTCTGTGATCTCAGTTCTCAGGACTGATAATATTAATCTCAGAGAACTGACACGAAGAATAAGTAATACCATGTGTATTACCACATGTTCTGTCACATTTCCTTCCTTTTCTTGATAATTGTCATGTCGTTGTCTTTTTACTGGATTGTAAACTCTTCAGTCTAGAGACTTGTGCACTCTTGTACACATCATAGTGACTAGCATTGTGTCTATATATTATGGATTTAACTGTGTCCTCCAAAAATGGTCTTATAAATCCTGGCACTGTAGGATCATCACTGGACTCCTAACTACAAGGACGATAGTTCAAACCCACCAGCCACTCCTTGTTAACC
>NW_006408639.1:453839-457647 GCF_000296735.1 Chrysochloris asiatica | reverse complement strand
AATCCCCTCTATGTGCCGTTGATTAATGGTATTTGCCTCTATTTCTTCTTTTTATCCTCTTCCAAGTCCCATCTCTATCTCAACTTCCCATCTCAAGCTTTCCTGAAAGCATTGTTGCTCTTTTCCACCATCTCCCTCCTCTCCTGATGTCTAATCCTTCCTCTCTTTCTCCAATCACTCAGATTTTGCCAAAGTCCAGGAACTACAAAGGAGCAGAAGATGAACATTTGAGGAATGAGAAAAAGATTCAATCTAGCTGATACCAGAAAGACTGGGGAAGAATGGCTGCTCATCCCATAATGAGGCTTTCTATTTTGTCACCTATGTTCTTAATGAGTTAATAAATACCTTGGCCTGGTCTCAGCTTCTTAGAAACCAGCAGCTCTTTGCCTGTTAGTCTTCTTCATTCCCTATACTCAGCAAGTCTTAGATCATATTCCTTTTGAAATGTATCCTCTTAACTTACCTTAGCCATAGTGATTGATTCATGAGATTCTCTCACATTGTAATATATTTTGCCAGTGCTACGCTGTCTAATGGAGTCCCGGTGTGGCACTGTGGGCTAATGCGTCAGACTGCAAAGTCGTTTGAACTGCAGGTTCCATGGTTCAAGCTCACCCGCTGCTCCTTGGAAACCCTATACAGGGTCTCTATGGATCGGAATCAACTCGATGACACTTAACAACAACAACAACGCTGTTTAATGGAGAGGGGGTGCTACTGGAGCAGATAAAGCGGAAGGAGCTGGTATAAACCGGACAGACAGTGACTGGATGAGAAATGGTTCTTGTATACTTTTCAGACGGTAACATGACAACGAGTCAGTTTCAAGGCATTATTAGAAGGCAGAATCAGAAGGAGGCAAGAATCTGTCCTGAAGTGAATATTGTGGTTTTACTCTCCAGTTATTTAATAAATCTCTACTCCTTCCATCTTGACTATAACTTCCTTCAGGGAAGGTATTTCATTTATTCATTTATTCTTCTGTAACTCTCAGCATACTAGTAAAAACCTAAGCATTTTGTAGTTTAACAATAATTTGACCAAGTGCCTTCAATTTATGCTGTTTAACTTTAGATTAGAACAAATAACCTGCTTTAAAAAGTTGAACCTAATTAGTTGGAGGTGATTAGAAATAATCAGTGCTGAGAGAAGTTCTCTTAAAATATTGGATAAAAATCATACGAAATTGACTTGCTACCGATGTTGGAAAACTGTGCTGGCAACAAATGGTGGCAATCTTGTTGTTTTCCTACTTATATGGTAGCTTTGGTGAAGAATATACTGGGAAGACAGTGGACCTCAGTTCTAATTCTTGGTTCCATTAACTGTATGATTTGAAGTATGCTTTTGGATCCTTCTTCATCTACTTTTCACATTTGGCTGCATTTTAGAGAGATATCACACGTTTAGAGATAACAACTGTAAAATATTTTATAGAGTGTCTGGGCATAGAACAGTTGCTGGATGTCCTCCATTGTTTTTTTAGTCAAGGGCTCACTCATAGAAACTCTGTATATGGTTTCTGAGGAGCAGCTAGTGAGTTTGAAATGCTGATCTCACAGTTCAAACTAACCCTTGTGGTCAAGTGCTTATCATACAATCCCACATCTTAACTTATTGTCTAATTTTCCTAACCCAAAGCTAGCCAAGCAAATCCATGTTGCTGTTGTTAGGTGTCACAGCAACACAACAGAATGAAATACTGCCTGATCCTGTTCCATCCTCAAAGAGTTGTTAAGCTTGAGCCAATTACAGCATCCACAATGTCAGTTCATCTCATAGAGGGTCTTTGTCTCTTTGGCTGACCTTCCACCTTACCTAGCATGTTATCCTTCCCTGAGGACTGGTCCTTCCTACCAGTATATCCAAAGTGTAAGGGACAAAGCTCAGCATCTTGGCTTCCAAGGATCATTCTGGTTGTACTTCTTCCAAAAACAATTTTGTTTGTTCTTCTAGGAGTCCATGGTACATTAAATATTCTTCCCTGACATAATTACTCAAATGCATTAATTTTTCTACAGTCTTCCTTATTCACTATCTAATTTTCATATGTATATAAAATTGAAAATTTTATGGCTTGAGTCAGGTGCACTTTAGTCTTCAGACTGACATTTTTACTCTTAAACACTTTAAATTGGTCTTTTGTAGTGGATTTGCCTAATGCAATATGTTGTTTCATTTCTTTATTGCTGTGGCCATGAGTCTTAATAGTGGATCCAAACAAAAAGAAGTCTTTGATAACTTCAATCTTTTCTTAATTTGTCATGATGTGATTCATTGCTCCAGGTGTAAGGATTTTGTTGTCTTTAGATTGAGGTGCCATCCGTACTGTGGTCTTTGATCTTTATCATTAAGTATGTTAAGTCCCCTTCGAGTTCAGCAAGCAAGTGTGTACTGTCTGCATATCGCAGGTTTGTTAATCAGGCTATCTCCAATCCTGATGTCATGTTCTTTTTCATATAATCCAGCTTCTTGGTTTACCTGCTCAGCATACATACTGAATAAGTCCGGTAAAGGACTAGAACCCTGGCACACACCTCTCTGGATGTTAAGCCATTCAGCATCCCTTTGTTCTGTCAGAATAACTGCCTTTTAGTCTACTTACAAGTTCCTCATGGGCATAAGGAAGTGAGACAAACAGACAGTTGACTGGTGGACAATCGTAATAGACACTGATTTTTTTTTTTTTTTAAATCAAAAGCCAAGCTTTCTGTACACTGCCATCAAGTCATCACTTTACTATATGTTTTTAACATATATTAAACAGGTTCTATTCCTATTGCCTTCGGTTTATATCTTGCCATTTTTATCTTTCACATCCTTCTAATTCTTGTGGATGTTTTTAAAGTCCTGCCTTACCATTTGAATGCAATGTTTATATTTCTGTATTGGGCTTCATAAATCAACTTCTCCTATATTTCAGTCATTTTCCCTGTTTGGTTTTGGATTACCCATTAAGGCTTCTTCTGGATCTTGGCATATGGCCAGGTGAAGCAACACACCTGGGGTGGAGCAGCCTTTAGACATGGTGCTTCACCAGGTGTGCAGAAAAAGGCCCAACTCCCCTGGTTATCTTGCAAAACTGCTTTTGCTTCTGGCTCAAAGACGCTTGCTCTTTCCCCTCCCTTTTGCTTCATAACTGTGAGAACAAAGAAGCCTGCTCCTGCAAGAGATTAAGTATTCAGCAGTGTTTGAGATGATTAGAAACAAGAAAAAGATTCCTTGTGGGTTTTGACAGGCTTTCTCCTCCCCACTAGTACAAGGCAGAGCTGCTATCTGCATTCTACTACTAGACAAGGGTTTTATGATCATTTTGAACCGAACCAAACCAAGCAAAACCAAGAAATTTGCTCAGGGCCTCAATAGCCTAAAGCATAATCTGGGGTCTGAGCAACCTATGCCACCTAAATGGAGCATCTAAGTTCACTGAGGAACTTCACGGAGATCTCATTTTTAATTGCATTGTGACCATGGAAATATGTGGGTTTCAAGGTCATTTTTTGCTGCTGAAGTGCCATCAATCAGGATGGGTTTTATAACTTGTTTTTGGAGAATGGTTTATCTGAAATGCGTGTTCAGAAAGAAGAAGAGGAGGCACAGAAAAAAAAAAAGAGAGAGAGAGAAAGAGGATGACTTTTTAGAAATGTAGCTAATTTAGAAAGAAGTGTGATCCATATTTAACACACTTTGGGGTATTCATTCAAGTCAATAGTTGTTTACTGAGTACACATAATATTCCCAGAAATAAACTGTATTGTCAGGGGAGTTTTTAAAAAAGGATATTTATTGTTATTGTTGTTAATTG
>NW_006408639.1:448739-452950 GCF_000296735.1 Chrysochloris asiatica | reverse complement strand
ATCATAAATAAGAACTCCACTTTCTGGGGTTGTAGAGAAATAAAACATTTGCAACTGTTTCCTAGGCTGCTATACCAAATTGCCACAAACTTAGTGGGTTACAGTAGTAAAAGTTCATTCTCTTTCTGGTTTGGAAGTTAGAAGTCAAAAACTGAGATATTGCTTCAGCCATATATTTATTCTATAAAGTGATAAAAGCTTATATGCTCTGCTCCTCACTTCCCTCTATGCTATCATTGGCAGGAATTGTAGCATACATATTTCTATCAACAGCCTGTTCAAGGTAGCATAGACACTTAAGATCATGCGCCCCGAATTCTTCTACCCTGTCTCTGAAATCCAATTTTAAAGCCACTTCTACAATCCCAGGTATTTGATGCAGTACCACTCCACTTTCTGTAATCAAAATATGTATTATCTGTTTTGGCTGCCATAATAAATTACTTTAAACTCAGTTTCTTAAAACAATAAAAATTTACTCTCTTGCTATATTGGAAATCAGAAGTCTGAAATGAAAACTTTACTGAGCTACAATGAAAATGCTGATGAGTCTGTGTTTACTTTGAAGGTTGTAGGAGAGGATCTATCATTTACATCTTCAAACTTTTCATGAGTACAAGCATTCCTAGATTTGCCATTACATCATTGTTGTCTCTGTCTTCATTTTCAAATGACCTTCTCCTTGTTGATCCGCCTTCTCTGTGTGCTTGCCCCCAAACTCTCTCTGCCTCTCTTTTATAAGTACACTTGTGATTTCATTTAATTCAGGTTAAACTCTTCTTCTTAAGGCCATCCTCGCCCCCAAGGAGCATTCTGGTTGTACTCTTCCAACACGAATCTGTTGGTTCTTTTGGTAGTCCATGGCCCTTTTGATATTCTCCTCCAACACCACAACTCAAAAGCATCAATTCTTCTCTGGTCTTCCTTCATTCACTGTTCAGCTTTCGCATCCATATGAAGTTATTGAAAATACCATGGCTTGGGTCAGGCGCACCTTAGTCCTCAAGCTGACATCTTTGCTGTTCAACACTTTAAAAAGTTCCTGTGCAGCAGATTTGCCTAATGCAATTCATCATTTGATTTCTTGATTGCTGCTTCTGTGAGTGTGATAGTTGATCCAAGAAGAATGAAGTCCTTGACAACTTCAATCTTTTCTCTGTTGATAAGAATGTTGTTTTTTGGTCCAGTGGTGAGGATTTTTGTTTTCTTTACATTAAGATTCAATCCATAGGGAAGGCTGTGCTCTTGATCTTCACCAGTAGATATTTTAAATATTCTTCACAGCAAGCAAGGTATCATCTGCATATTACAGGTTGCTAATGAATCTTCTTCCAGTCCTGATGCCATGTTTTTCTTCATATAACAGCCTCTTGGATTATTTGCTCAGCATACAGGTTGAATAAGTATGGTGAAAGAATACAACCCTGTCACACACCTTTCTTAATTTTAAACCATTCAGTGTTCCCATGTTCTGTTCGAACAACTGCCTCTTGGTCCATGTACAGATTCCTCACGAGCACAATTAAGTGTTCCGGAATACTCATACTTCATAATATTGTCCAGAGCTTGTTATGAGCCACACAATTGAAAGCCTTTGCGTACTCAATAAAGCACAGGTAAACAAGCATCTTTCTGATATTCTCAGCTTTCAGCCAAGATCCATTGAACATCAGCAATGATATCCCTCATTCCTTGGCCTCCCTCTTCTGAATCCGACTTGAACCTCTGGAAGTTCTTTGTCAATGTATGCTTGCAGCCATTTGTGTTTTAACCTTTAGTAAAAGTTACTCACATGGGATATCAAAGAGATTGTCTGATGATTTCCCCATTCCATTGGGTTACCTCTCTTTGGATTGGGCACAAATATGGATCTCTTCCAGTCAGTTGGCCACATAGTTAGCTGTCTTCCAAATTTCTTGGCATAAATGAGTGAGTGCCTCCTGTGCTGCCTCACTTTCTTGAAAGATTTCAATTTTTATTGCATCAATTCCTGGTGCTCTGTTCTTTGCCAATTCCTTCAGTGTACCTTGGACTTCCTCCCAACATTAAATTCAAGCCTAAGGAGGAGACCGAGAATCAAAGCACCATTTAGCTTCGTGGTTCCAATCTGATGAAAGATTTCAAGTGAAGAGTCTAGCCAAATGCTGAAGTGGGGCTTCCCAATCTTCAGTGTCAACTAAGCAGCTACTTTTTCTCACACTCTCGAGGTGACTCCATTGAGAAAGACAGTGGAAGCTAGGTCACATTGAAATGCACATGATAAACAATTTCAACACCTTTATTGCAAAGGGCAGGTTGTTAATTTGAAAGTCAAATATCAGCAATGACTTGAGATGGAAGAAGCTACTTTAGAAAGTTTGTCTAGACAGAGTCTTCAGTAGAAGTATGTGATTTGGCAAACAGAAAAGAAGCAGCAGATGGTGGTGGTGACAATATTATATATACATGTTTCAATAGGGCTTTGTTGCGGAAAAGAACTCAAGGCCTGGACAGAAAGGAAAGTAATGAGATTTTCCCTAAAACACTGAGGTGTATTCACTCTATAGAATATTTATTCAGTTTATTAGTGGTATTAGTGTAATTTCAGATATTATCTATGTTTCTATAAAGTACAAAATTAAACAAACATGGGTTGCTGTTGTTGTTGTTAAGTGTTGTTGAGCTAGTTCTGACTATAATGACCCTGTATAGGATTTCTGTGGAGCAGCTGGTGAGTGGGTTTGAACTGCAGACATTGTGGTTTCCAGTCTAGTGCAACACAGAGAAAATAAACATCACCCCTAATAACACCTCACTGGAATAACCACTGCCAATATTTCACTCTGAGTCCTTCCTATTTGTATACATTTAACCAAATTGAAGCCACTACACTCCTAAATATTTCATTTTAAGTCCGTCTTATTTGCATACATTTATCTAAATCTATTTACACATATTCCACAAAATTGGGATAAAGATAAGCAATCTACCTGTTGCCTACTTTCTTCACTTAAAAGCCAATTGTGACTATTTTTCACATAACTAAATATTTCTCAGAGACATGATTTTAATGTGGTGCTGCAGGATACTATGTTTGATCACAAGGTTAAGTTTGAATTGCAAGATTGATAGTTTAAACTCACCAGCCAACTGCTCTTTAGAAACACTATACAAGGTCACTATGTGTTGGAACCAACTCAATGACACTTGACAACAACAGTAGCACCATATTATATAGGTATATTATATTCATTTAAAACAATTCCCTTTTTCTAAAATTTTGTATCTACATTTTAGTACAAATAAATCAAACTCCATTCAAGCCTTGGCTTTCAATATTGAAGGATTCCTTGGGCAAAGTTTTAAATGACGCAAAAATCATTAAAAGAAGATGAAAGGAAAACAGTCATTGTACCAACCAGCACTCACTGTCCAACCATTTCATCAAGAACCTATGGTACTGAAGGAAGAAGTCCAAACAACACTAAAGGCACTGGCAAAAAACAATGTTCTAGGAATTGATTCAATACAAATGGAAATCTTTTAACAAACTGGCACAACATTGGTGGTGCTTACTCACTTAGGCCAGGAAATTTGGGCTACAACTACCTAACAAATTGATCCAAAGAGATCCATATTTGTGATCATTCCAAAGAGTGGAGACCCAACGGAATGCAGAAATCATTGAACAGTATCATGAATATCAAATGCCAGATACTCAATTCTGAAGAGGATATGGAACTAGAGATATCACTGCTGATGTCAGGTGGATCTTGACTAAAAACAGAGAATACCAGAAAGATGTTTACTTTTGTTTATTGACTATGTAAAGACTTCTGATTGTGTGGATCATGACGATCTATGGAAAGCATTGTGAAAAATGGTTATTTCAGAACACTTGATTATGCTCATGAAGAACCTGTACATACAACACGAGGCAGTCATTCAAACAAAAACAAGGGGCATACTAAATGGCTTAAAATCAGAAAGGGTATGTGCCAGGGTTGTATCCATTCACCAAATTTGTTCAATCTGTGTGCTGAGCAAATAATCTGAGAAAGTGGGTTATACGAAGAAGAGTATGGCATCAAGACTGGAGGAACATTCATTAATAACCTATATGCAGATGATATACCCTTGCTTGATAAAAGTGAAGAGGACTTAAAATACTGATGGAGATCAAAGACCAAAGCCTTCTGTATGAATTGCACTTCAATGTAAAGAAAACAAAA
>NW_006408639.1:435466-448002 GCF_000296735.1 Chrysochloris asiatica | reverse complement strand
AGAGATGTAAGCAAGTCTCAGCAGCTTTTCAGCATTAATTGTCTCTCTCTGACCCACCCTCTTCCTCTCCTTGTAAGCTCACATACACACACACACAAACAGTCATTGTACCAATCAACACTCATTGTCCAACTATTTCATCATGAACCTATGGTACCTAATCCTACAAAACAATATCTCAGCAGGACTTGGAGTGCTGGTGTGCTACAGGATAAGCACTAGATGCTAACTGCAAGGAGAATGATTCAAACATATCAGCTGTTCCTCTAAAAGCTTATACTTGGTCTCTATGAGTCAGAATCAACTTAGCAGCATTTAGCAAGAACACTCAGGAGATAATTGATGTAAATGCATGGCATAAATAAGATTCAAATGGCCTTCTAATGCATTAAAGTATAATTTTTTCCCTCTTTAATGCTACTACTAATATTAATCATGATGCTGTTGCTCTTAGATGCCCTTGGTTGAGTTGTTTCAAATTATGGTGACTCTGTATAGGGTTTCTGAGGGGAAGGCAAAATCTCATCTTTCTCCTCCGGAGTGGTTGGTGGGTTTGTAACTGTTGCTCTTGTGGTTATCAGTTCAGTATTTATCCTACAGCTCCACCAGCACTGCACTATTAATAATTGCTGTTGTTAAATACCATTGTATCAGTTTGCTTCATAATGACCTTGTATAGAGTTTCTGGATGGCAGCTGGTAGGTTTGAACTGCCAACAGTGGTTGTCCTACAGCCTCACACCAGTACTAAAAATAATAGCTTGCCTTTATTAGGCCTGGAGGCGCTGTAGAATAAACACTGGACTGCTAACTTCAAGGTCAGCTGTTCAAACCCACCAGCTACTTTAAAGAGAAAGATTAGGTTTTCTGCTTCTCTAGAGATGTGTTTTGGAAGACGTGCAACCGGAGTGCTCCTTGGAGACCAAGATGGCTAGGCTTCATCTCTCCTACTTTGGAAACATTGTCCGGAGAGAACAGTCACTGGATAAGGATGTCATGCTGGGTAAGGTGGAGGGTCAGAGAAAAAGAGGAAGACCCCTAACGAGATGGATCAGCCAGGTGACATCATTGATGGCGTCAAGTGTGGCAGCAGTAGTGAGGTTGGCCCAGGATCAGACATTGTTTCGTTCTGCTGTGCATGGGGTCGCTATGAGTCGGTTCCGACTTGATGGCACATGACAACAACAACAACAGAGATGTATAGACTTGGAAACTGTATACAGAGTTGCTATGAATAGAAATTGACTTGATGGTAGTAGGTAGGCTAGATTTATATACTAGGTAGGTTTTGAAGTATTTTGTATGAATGGTCTTACATAACTTCTACATCAAATCTATTACTGGCACCATTTTAGAGTTGCAGAAACAGAAGTAGAGAGAATTAGATGATGTGTATACAAGGAGTTCTGGTAGTGTAGTGGGTTACAAGTATAAGGTCCAGTCTACCAGCTGCTCCTCTGGAGAAGGATGAGACTTTCTGCTCCTGTAAAGATTTACAGCGTCGGAAATCATACACAGAATCACTAGGAGTTGGAACTGACACTATGGCAAATAAGCACCAACCACCACCACCACAAGGTGACACAGTTAGTTGTCATGTTTGTCAAAAAGACCCAGTGTGTGTAGAAATACGAAATTAAAAGATGATTTATAATTTGAAGCTATTATATGTGTTTGACATAGGACTCCCTGTTACCTATTATAGTCCTACTGGCAAATGTTTTAATGGTGGCAATTTAATTAGCAGTTCAGTGTTAGATTGCTGGTAATCAAATCTTAATATTAGCTGTGTGATCTTGGACAAGTGACTTAACATCTCTGTGCCTAACTTTTCTCATCTGTAAAAGTGAGATGATAATTCTAGGCCAGTTATGAATACTGAGTGAGATATTTAAATGACACAGTTTAAGTGCTGTCTTATAGTTAAGTCTTAAACAAACACTAGTTGAAATCACAGTATTTTTAATATCCAAGGAAGAAATAATAATAATTAAGAAAGTTAAATAAAAAATGACAGATAACTGGAGATATTTGCTCGTTGATAAGAAAGAGACTTTTGTAGAAAAAATGGTGAGAAAGAAGGCGATTTCTCTTACAGAATTCAAATGAGAACTTCTTTTGTTAACATTTAGAGTACAGTGAAAATGAAAATAAACAAATGAAACAACACACACAGGCCACAGCATAATGTTCTTAGTCAGCTAACTTTGGACTCATTTACACTTTATAAAATAATTAACTGTTTAGTCTTCTCAGGGTCAAATTTACTGAGCTGCCAGCTCTCTGCTGGGTGGCCTTCAAATAGAAATTCACATTCACACAAAAGAACGGGAAACTCTATTCTAGTATTTAGGAAAACAAAACCAAAGCAATGTCAGAAAGGCTGCAGGCAAGACCAGAGTCTTTGAATGTGAACTGGTTCTGAATTGAGAGGGAGCCTTCTCTTATTCTTCCAGAATGTGCATTTACAAGTCCCTAAGACTGATGACCTTTGCCCATCCTAAATAAAACATATGCACCAAATCTTGTGAAACAAGCGCTAGGGGTACAGAATAAAATAATTTTAGGTTTAAAAGGGCCATTGGTCCAATCTGCCAGGGCCATGTAAACCCTGATAGCAAAGGAGAGTCATTTACACAAAATACCCAGAATCCAGGTCTTCAGACTCACAGTTAAGGGCTCTTTTATTTGACTATCTTGTCTCATTTAAATATTTGTGTATGCATAAATACATGCATATGAATCGATTTGTATATATATATACATATATATGCGTATGTATATTTGTTTGAATATGTATATGTGTATATATGTGCATGAGTACTGGTAGGTGTGCATACACACGTGAAATAGGTTATATATATATATACAATATATGAAATATATATAATACATATTTCATTCTGTATAAACTCTCAAATACCTACTGTCAGTCCTGTTGTATAATTTATGCAATGAATAATTGATAGTATCCATAGAGGAAGTTTCAGTTAATTTACATCAAGATGTGTCTTGAACACATTTAGCAACTTTTCAAAGCTGCACATACAGCTATACAGACAGATTTTTTTTTTTTTTTTTAATTCATGGACTTGGCTTTATTGTTGTCATACTGAACTGCAGATGCATTTTCAAAAAAGCATATCTCAATAGGCAAAGTCAGATACTATAACTGAAGTCTGCTTTTTTGGTAAGCACTTTTGAGGATTTGTTGTCCTGCCCTAGACAGGTTGTGCTATGCTGCCTCAGACAAAGGAGCTGGCAAGAGAAAGATTTCAAGACTTGCCTCTATTTTCTCTATTTCTTGCTTATATATTTAACTCTGATTACAAATGACTGCTTACTCTGGTAATAGTTGTTGTGTTGTTGTTGTTAAATGCCATCAAGTCAGTTTGACTCATAGCTTTTCAAGGACCACCTGGTGAACTCGAACCACTGACCTTTTGGTCCAAACCGACCTTGCAGTGCAGCGCATTAACCCACAGTGCCACACCAGGACTCTTGGAATGGTTGTTAAGTGCTGGCATATTGGATCTGACTCTCAGTGACTCTGTGCAGAGTTTTCCAGGAGTGGCTGGTGAGCTTGAACCGCCGACTGTAAGGTTCAAACAACCTTGCAGTCCAGCGCATTAACCCACAGCGCCACACTAGGACTCTGTAATGGTTGTTGTTGTTGTTAAGTGCCGTCGAATTAGTTCCGACCCATAGCAACCCTGTATAGGGTTTCTGAGGAGTAGCTGGTGAGCTTGAACTGCCAGCCTTGTTGTTCAAACCGCTTTTGCAGTCCAGCACATTAAAACCCACAGCGCCACAATATTAACCCTATGGTGGTGGTGGTGGTTATGTGCCGTTGAGTGGATTCCGAGCCATAGCGACCCTGTATAGGGTTTTCGCGGAGCAGCTGGTGAGCTTGAACCGCCGACCTTACAGTTCAAACAGCTCTGCAGTCCAGCACATTAAAACCCACAGCGCCACACCAGGACCCCTACCAGTAGTAAATCATTTCTAATAGAAAATATGCTATGGTTTAACTTTTATGGAAGTGAAAAACCATTTTCTCTAACCAGTATAATGGTTTCCTTAGTATATCTCACATACCTCATTTAATATTAAGATAGCACATCCTTATATCTGAACCGACAAGCTCAGTGGTGAGAAAGATTATAAGGCCATCTTCTAAACCTTCTCTCATGTCAAAGTCAGAACTGCAGTTTAGGTACATTGATAAGATTTGGTTTCTGTGTGTTGAAACCTGCATTTCCCAATCACACCAGGCTACAGAAAAGTAAGAAATAATGGACATGTTAGCTCCTTTAGGTCTTTATTAGAATGCAGTGCTGGGAATCTGCTTATTGGTAATTTCAGCCTTGTTACCAGGGAATGTGCTGTTGTTGCAATAAAATAAGCAGTTCAGCTTGAAGATTAAAGCAATTGCATGCCATTATGCTAAAAGGTGGTGTCCAGTTTTGGTGGAAAATAGGACTGTTGAGCAAGCACTTTCTGTTACCTATCACTGGCTACAGTGCCTGGCACACACAAAGGAGGTTCTTACAAGAGTAGGTGAAAGAATTTCCCATAAACCTGCGGCTGGTGAGCTTGTACCACCAAGCTTGCTGTTCAAACTGACTTTGAAGTCCAGTGTATTAACCCACAGTGCCACACCAGGACTCCATATATATTAAGAGGTTTTCTGCTTCCATAAAGATTTACCCTCTCAGAAACCCTTTACAGGGTGTCTATGAATCAGAACCCACTCGACAGCACAAAACATTTATATCCAAAGATACACAGGCATACATATATTTTGATTCTCTGACATAAATGCATTGTTTGCTCTTGCAACTAATCATTGCAACTAATTCAGAATTTATCACAATGTTTACATAGTTATTATTTTTAAATGTTTATAACCCAAGGCTTATTACCATGATACAGTGCTTATTTTGTGAACTATCTTAATATAGTTTTCAGGTCATATGTGTCTTTGGTAATATTTTATCTCCTTTATGTCTTAAGATCTGTGGTTTGTGTATTAAAGTATTCTACTTCAAAGTTTTTTTGTTTTTTTTTTTTTAAAGTAGGTGAAAGAATGAATGTATTTCACCATTCCACCCTGTATACCCACTATAATTCGTGGCGGAATATTTTTATTTTCCATCATGACTCACTCATTTTAAATTTAGTACATCTGTCACAGAAGTTTAAAATGCATATTCTGCTAATAATTATTCATATCGTGCACATACACATAACACCATTCATCTTTACATTCACTGCTCTAGACCTTCTGTATACTTGTGATATAAAACACACCATGCTTGGGGAAATACTGATAATGGAAAAGCCTCAAATAGCAATGCTACCAATATAAAACAGCTATTATTTAAGTAGTTACTGTACGCAGAGTTAAGGTACCCTCGTGGTGGTGGTTATGTGCTGTGGAGTTGGTTCTGATTCATAGCGACCCTGTACAGGGTTTCCGAGGCTGTGA
The DNA here is from genome assembly GCF_000296735.1 of Chrysochloris asiatica. Classification (NCBI taxonomy): domain Eukaryota; kingdom Metazoa; phylum Chordata; class Mammalia; order Afrosoricida; family Chrysochloridae; genus Chrysochloris; species Chrysochloris asiatica. The sequence continues at coordinate 442,512 of NW_006408639.1, read as the reverse complement.
ATCTTTACAGGATCAGAAAGCCTTATCTTTCTTCCATGGAACTGCTGGTAGTTTCAAACTGCTGACCCTAAGATTAGCAGCCCTACTTATAACCACTTTTCTTCCATTTGCTTTAGCAACTCAATGCTGGAGAGCAAGTTTCAATGTAGCTTCTGACATCCATTTTGACCTTTTCCTTCTTTTTTGTCTTAATGACTTTTTGCTTTCTTCATGTAGTATGTTGCTGATGTCATCCTACAACTCTTCTGGTCTTCGGTCTTTGGTGTTTAATGTACCAAATCTATTCTTCAGATGATCTCTAAATTCAGGTGGGATATATTCAAGGTCATATTTTGGCTCTCGTGGACTTGTTTTCATTTTCTTCAGCTTCAGTTAGAATTTGCATACGAGCAATCGATGGTCTGTTCCTCAATCTGCCCCTGGCCTTGTTTGGACTGATGATATGGAGCTTTTTAATCGTCTCATTCTACAGATGTAGTCAATCTGATTTCTATGTATTCCATCTGGTGAGGTCCATGTGTATAGTCGTCTCTTATGCTGTCTAAAGAAGGTATTTGAAATGAACAAATCGTTGATTTTGCAGAATTCTATCATGCAATCTCCAGCATCATTTCTATCACCAAGGCCATATTTTCCAACTACTGATCCTTCCTCTTTGCTCCCAACCTTTGCATTCCATTCACCAGGAATGATCAGTACATCTTGTTTGCATCTTTGATCAATTTCAGATTGTGGAAGTTGGTAGAATTCTTCTATTTCATCCTCACTGGCTTTAGTGGTTGGTGCGTAAATTTGAATAATAGTGGTACTAACTGGGTTTCCCTGCAGGAACATGATACTAAAGCAAATGGAAGAAAAGAGGAGGGACAAAAGTTGAACAGAAAATTTCAAAGATCAGCTCAAAAAGATAAAGCCAAATATTACAACAAAATGTCCAAATATCTAGAGTCAGAAAACCAAGAAGGAAGAACATGCTCAGCATTTTTCAATCTGGGGAACTGAAGAAAAAAATTCAAGGCTCGACTTTCATTATTGAAGGATTCTTTGGGAAAATTATTGAATAATCCAGAAAGCATCAAAAGAAGATGGAAGAAATACAGAGTCCCTGTACCAAAAGGAAATGGTTTATGTTCCACCGTTTCAAGAGGTAGCATATGATCAAGAGCCAATGATCCTGAAGGAGGAAGTCCAAGGGGCATTGAGGACTTGGTAAAGAACAAGACACCAGGAATCGATGGAATAAAAATTGAAATCTTTCGAGAAAATGAGGCGGCACTGGAGGCACTCACTCATCTATGCCAAGAAATTTGTAAGACAACTATCTGACTGACTGAAAGAGACCCATATTTGTGTCCATTACAAAGAGAGGTGACCCAATGGAATGTGGAAATCATCGGATAATATCTTTGATGTCCCATGAGAGTAAAGTTTTATTAAAGGTAATACAGAAATGGCTGCAAGCATACACTGACAGAGAACTTCCAGGGGTTCAAGTTGGATTCAGAAGAGGCTATGTCATTGCTGATGTCCGACCGATCTTGGCTGTAAGCAGAGACTATCAGAAAGATGTTTACCTGTGCTTTACTGACTATGCAAAGGCATTCGATTGTGTGGATCATGACAAGCTATGTACAACATTGCGAAGCGTGAGTATTCTAGAACACTTATTTGTGCTCATGACCAAACGGCAGTTGTTCAAACAGAACATGGGAACACTGCATGGTTTAAAATTAAGAAAGGTGTGTGACGACGGGGTTGTATTCTTTCACCATACTTATTCAACCTGTATGCTGAGCAAATAATTCAAGAAGCTGAGTTACATGAAGAAAAACGTGGCATCAGGATTGGAGGAAGACTCAGTAACAACCTGCAATATGCAGATGATACAACCTTGCTTGCTGAAAGTGAATAAGATTTAAAATATTTACTGATGAAGATCAAAGAGCACAGTCTTTGGTATGGGTATGGATTGCATCTCAATGTAAAGAAAACAAAAATCCTCGCCACAGGACCAAAAAACAACATTCTTATCAACAGAGAAAACATTGAAGTTGTCAAGGACTTCATTCTTCTTGGATCAACTATCAACACTCACAGAAGTAGCAGTAAGGAAATCAAACAACATATTGCATTAGGCAAATCTGCTGCACAAGACCTTTTTAAAGTGTTGAAGAGCAAAGATGTCAGCTTGAAGACTAACGTGCGCCTGACTGAAGCCATGGTGTTTTCAGTAACCTCATATGCATGCGAAAGCTGGACAGTGAGTAAGGAAGACTGTAGAAGAATTGATGCATTTGAGTTATGGTGTTGGAGGAGAATATTGAAAGTACCATGGGCTGCCAAAAGAACCAACAGATCTGCGTTGGAAGAAGTGCAGCCAGAGGCTAGAATGGAGGCCAGGATGGTCAAACTTCTTTTCTCATACTTCAGACATAATTGCCAGGAGGGAACAGTTGCTGGAGAAGGATATGTTTGATAAGGTGGAGGGTCAGAGAAAAAGAGGAAGAACCTCACCGAGATAGATTGGCAAAGTGGCGGCATCAATGGGCTCAAGTGTGGCAACAATTGTGAGTTTGGTTCAGGAACGGGCTGTATTTCATTCTGCTGTGCATAAGGTCGCTAGGAGTCGGTACTGACTAGAGATGGCACCTAACAACTTATAACTGCTATGCTACCAGAGCACCCTAGGGGGCGCAAATGCTCTGTGCTCAGCTACTAACTGAAAGACTGACAGTTTAAGTTCACCCAGTGAATTTCCATAAGATTGCTGTTCTTGTTAAGTGCCATCGAATCGATTCCAACTCATTGTGACCCTGTATAGAGTTTCCAAAGAGCAAGTGGTAGATTTGTACTGCCAGCCTCAGAGTTAGCAGTCCAGTGCTTATCCAACAGTGTCACATCAATACTTCTCCATGAAATTACAGTCATTGAGAACCCTGTGGAGTGCAGTCGTCCTCAGACACACGTGGCTGTGGCTTTGACATAAGTCAGAATCAACTGGCCAGCAGTGAGTTTGGTCTGGTATGTTCAGAACTGTTGCTGTTAAATGCCGTTGAGTCGATTCTGATCCATAGCAACCCTGGATAGGGTTTCCAAAGAGCAGCTGGTGAGCAAGAACTAAAACATGGACAGAATTAGAATGAGCTTATTTAACTAAATCCTTTTAAGGACCCTAGGGGAAACATTATTTTTTCCCCATTTTATGGACAAGGAGATAGTTAACAATTTAGTTACCTCCAACCCTGGTGTGGTACTATAGGATAAGCACTGGACTGCTAGCCACAAAGTTGGCAGTTAAACCCACAAGCCACTCCTCTGAAACCCTATACAGGGTAGCTATGAGTTGCAATCACTGAATGGTGCTTAATAACAAAAACAACACATGATATAAAACAATTTATGATCACAAAATAAGTATACATGACAAATTATCCTCTGTTGGGCAGGTCTTTTGTGTTACGAGAGTTCCCAACAGTATCTAACCTAATTCTCCTAAGGATCCATAGAGATGGGGATTTCTGTCTTCATTAAGAGATGAGGAAACTTAAATACATTGATTCTTAATTACATTATTCTTAAATACATATGAATAATCAGGACTTGAGCCTAGTTTTATCTGCCTCTTACTCCTTCAGTGGAGTCTCTGGGTGGTGAAAACAGGTAAGTATTGGACTACTACCCAAAGGTTGCCAGTTCAAACTCACTCAGAGGTGCCTTGAAAATAAAGGCCAGGTAATCAATCTATTTCTGATTGATCACAGACTTGAAATCCCCGTGGAATCCAGTTCCACTCTGTACACCTGGGATCATCATGAGTTTAGCATCAACTCTACAACTCACAGCAACAATACAGCAACAGAGTCGCTGTTGTTCCTGTTAAGTGCCTGCAAGTTGGGTCTGACTCACAGCGATCCTGTATAGGGTTTCTCAGGAGCAGCTGATGGGTTTGAAGTGCTGAGCCAGTGCTAATCCTACATCACCACATAGTTAACACAATTGGCTGCTAGAAGGAAGTCTGAAGGTTTTCGTGTATCCAGAGGTTTCTCAGAAGAAAGGCCTGGCATCCTACTGCCGAACAATCAGCCACTGAAAACCACACGGTGTTCTAGTCTGACCCACATGGGATCACCATGAGTTGGAGTTGATTCTGCAGCAACTGTGTTCAATTGAGTCCAATTCCTTATGAAACAGAGAACTAGGCTATTCTGATCCTGCTTTCTCTTTTTATGAATGAGGAAACTGCGTTTCAGATAACTGAAGTTTCATCATAGGAGGAATGTAATTTCAAATCAGAAAAATGACTGATTTGTATGTTTTAAATCAGTTTATTGGTGAATGTGGCAGACAAACATCCACCGCCAGTGAAACAGCCATGCATTTTGGACCTATACCCAGGTTTTTTACAGATGTGTGTGTCTATAGTCTGAGAGAGCTTGTTTGTACAATCTGAGAAGAAAATCAGCAACTCCAAGGGCAACCGAATGTTACCAGCTGACCTTTCATTTTCTTTCAGGCAGCACAGACGAGAGCAAGGAACAATTGAAGGGAGAAGAGGTTTCACAAAGTGCTGTTTGGTTTTTTTTCCATTTGATTTCTATATTCAGCTAAGCACTTCCTTGAAACTGATGCCCAGAGCTGTCATTTATCTACTTTGCCATTTTATCACATCAGAATCCCACAGGCTAACTTCAAACAAAGGGGGGTACACTTGCAGATTCTGAATGGATTTATTCAACAATGCTGCCAGATTGACTCACATTTAAAAATACTTTGATCGACCCATCTCTTTGTCACAAGGAGCTAGAAACACTAGAGGAGGCTGTTGGAAAGAAAAGTCTGGTTCCATGGCTAAAGATGTTGACATTACCCAAAAGAGATGTTTCCTATTTCTTTAGAAAAGAATTACATGCAATGCGAAGACTCATATTCCTCTTTGTCAGAATATTTCACTGGAGAAACCCTTTCTAACTAAATTCTATGAGCTATGTTTACCCTGTGGATAGACAATTTTAAAAATAACCTGAATGAACCTTCTCATGCCAATCTACCAACCACATGTGAAGTACTGAAATAGAACTGAGGAGCAGTCCACTCAAAAGGATTCCTCTTTATTCTGGCATACACTTTAATAAATAAGCATTGGAAATAAAATCACAGCTAACCCACAAAACCCAAAGAAATATATCAGGTTATTATGGAAATAGAACAAAATAAAGAAAAACTATTTAAAAAGTTTTGATATCCAGAATTATGGTGTGATTTCTTTCTACATGACTTTTTTTTCTTTTAAATCAATAGATAACGTCAGTTGTTGTTAAATGGATTCTGTTTCATGGTAACTGCTTGTGTTGCAAGGGGTCATTATATGGTTCTGAATGCTTTCACCTTTAAAAAGCACATCTTCAGGCTTTTCTTTTGAGGCAAATCTGAGTAAGCTCAAATTGTCAAACTTTTAGTTAGTAGTCAAACACTTAACCATTTGTGACACCCAGGGACCCTTTTTCTGGACATAGATGTAGTCAAACATGAAGTGTTACCAACTGATAAAAGATTCATTAAATGCCTACCTTACCAAAAGGACATACATGTTGTTGTTAAGTACCTTGGAGTTGGTTCTGACTCATACTGACCCTGCATAGGGTTTCCGAGGTTGCAAGTATTTACAGGAGCAGAAAACCTCATATTTCTCCCACAGAACAGCTGGTAGTTTCAAACTGCTGACCTGAGGAGCCGGATTCCTAACCACTACACTACCAGAGCTCCTTAAAGGATATACATGTCACTGCAAACTAATTGGAAAACACAGTTAAGTAAAACATAAGCATCATTCTTTCTTATTTTTTACTAATACAATCTTCTGTCTGATATCTCTAATTTTTGTTTGTTTCCTTGCTTTACAATTCAAAGAATTATGCTAATGCAGTAATTGATGTTTGTTGTTGTTATCAAGCCTATGTGCCCTTGGGGAGGATTTCAAATAGGAAACACAGTTCCTTCCAATTTTCTTCCCTTTGGAGGACTGAGGAAACCAGGCCCACAGCAAAGATTTGACTGAGATATAAAAGAGACAATTATGTGGTCTATTACCAATTCTGATAGACCTTATGGTATTTAAAGGAACAAAGCTCTCTTTGTCATTTCATTAACATGATTTCTTTTCCGAGAATGAGCAGTTCTCATCTACTTCCTCCATTTTGGGAAAACAGCCTAATTTTTCTGAAGCTCATTTCAAAGGATAATGGCTGTTATTCTCTCCATAATTGATTGAGGATGTGTACAGTTTCCTAGTGTACCTGAGTCTATGGCTTAATGCTTATCTAAAGCTAATAGTGTAAGAAATGTATGCTAATTTCCATGGCTAACTAGAGGTTTTAAAGCACAGAGAAGAAAACACTTTATTGATTTATAATTCCTTGACATTTGTTACTTTGTTTTCCTCATTCCTTCTCTTATTCTCATTCTCGCTTAGGAAAAGGAACATTTGTGACCAGAACATATTGTACTAAAGGAGTTCAAATTTAGAACGTGAGATTTCTTCATTTGAAGTTTACCCTATTGTAAGGATTTTAGCATTTGCATCTTATTTTTCATTATTCTATTTTAAAATCGACTTTATACATTATTCTGACAGATCAAATTATATGCATTCAAATTGCTCATATGTAAAAAGGCTTGGCAAACATAAGTGAAAATGGGTCTGTACATACAATTAGATTTTCTGACACATTACTCTTATGGCATATTTTAAGAACTATGTGGGTGCTGAAATATTATTGAATATGCATTGTTTTCTTTCTCTAGCTATACCAGATAAGTACTGGACTGCTAATTGCATGGTCAGCAGCTGAAATTCACCAGCTGCTCCCTGCAGAGTTGCAGTTAGTTGAAACCAACCTGATGACACTTAACAACAACAACATATTCTTTTTGCATGTAAATGTAAATATATTTATATTACTAATTTACATATATGTGAAGGAGCTCTGGTAGCGTAGTGGTTACGAATCGGGCTGTGAACCTTAAGGTCAGCAGTTCGAAACTACCAG
>NW_006408639.1:387872-435203 GCF_000296735.1 Chrysochloris asiatica | reverse complement strand
GGCCACATAATCTCTTTCTTTAAATCTCTGTGCTGTTTGTATGAGATTTACTACACACAAAACATCGAATCATAGACTTCGTTCTCAATGTGTCTTTTCCAAAAAAGGAGCATCTCTTACATTTCAAGGTAAGTTGATTATTGTTGTTGTTGTTGTTGTTGTTGTTGTTATATGCCGTGGAGTTGGTTCTGACCCATAGTGACCCTGCACAGGGTTTCTGAGGCTGTAAATCTTTACGGGAGCAGAAAGCCTCATCTTTCTCCTACAGAAACTCTGGAAGTTTCAAACTGCTGACCTTGAGGTTAGCAACCTACTATGCTACCAGAGCTCCTTGAGTTGATTGAGCATTAATCAAAGCATGGATGCAAACCTCTCTGTAATAAACTTCTTGAGTAACGAAGGCTTGGAATTCAACTTTCAAAGCCCTGCTGCACAACCATTTGTGCAGTTCTTTGGAATCACCCAAATTTCAAGTTCTTTCATCTCTGAGTTCTAGCCCAAGATATCACTCACTATGAGTTAGAATCGACTGGATAGCACCTAACAATAAAACACAATGGCCCTTTAAGGATCCCTGGTGGTGATGAGGTGAAGCGCTGTCCAGCAACCAAAAGGTCTGCATTTTGAACCCTCTAGCCACTCTGCAGAAGAAAAATGCAGCAGTCTGCTTCCCTTCCATAAAGATTTATGGCCTTGGGAATAGTGTGGAGACAGTTGTACTGTTGTGTCCTACAGTGTGGGTATGAGTCAGAAGGTTCAGTGGCAGTGGCTTGAGAATGCCTCTTTGGTCCCTAGGTGATGCAAGCAGTTGATATTTAATTGTTAATCTGAAGGTTGACAGCTTGTAGTACGCTGTGGTACTAAGAAATCAAGTCCTGGTTATCTGCTTTCATAAAGATTGTATTTTCTGTTGATGTTTTTCAGTGTGAGATAATAAGCAAACACATCCTGTAACACATGAGGTCTTCATAAGCCTGAGTTAACTCTATGACAACGGGTTTTGTTTTTGTTTTTGTTTTAAATCAACTCTTAGTACCTGCGAAGCAGCTCTGGTAGTGTGGTGGTTATGAACCGGGCTGTGAACGGCATGGTCAGCAGTCTGAAACTACCAGCTGTTCCACGGGAGAAAGATGAGGCTTTCTGCTCCCGTAAAGATTTACAGCCTCAGAAACCCTGTACAGGGTCGCTATGAGTCGGAACTGACTCCACAGCACATAACAACATAGTACCTATGAACCACAGGCCAACAGTTCAAACCCACCAGCTGTTCCTCGAAAACCCTATGCAGGGTCACTATGAGTAAAAACTGAAATCAATAACACTTAACAACAACTACCACACTAACTTCTACTAACCCCTGGAATCCTGGTGTGGCACTGTAGGTAAACACTGGAGTGCTAACTGCAAAGTCAGCAGTTCAAACTCAATAACCAGTGTTGGAAACAATGCAGAGTTGGTGTGAGTTGAAATTGATGGGATGGCACACACCAACCACAGCAACAATTACCCTGTAGGACTTTTTAAACTTAGTTACACCCGACTCAATTCAGGAGCATACAAAAATCCAGATTTTGTGTAACCTGCAGTTTACACAGGTTTGTTGTTGTTGTTGTTGTTAAGTGCTATTTAGTCAGTTCTGACCCACAATGACTCTGTGTAGGGTGTCCTAGGAGTAGCTGGTGAATTGGAACCACAGACCTTGTGGTTCAAACTGGCCTTTCAGTCCAGCGCATTATCCCACAGCACCATACCAGAACTCCATTATACAGGTTGGAGGCACTTATTTTAAACAAAGGAATGCAACATTACAATTACGAAAGTTATTGTGATGCACGTGAATATTGATGTAGAATGAGGAAAAAAAAATCTTAACAAATTAGTGGTGACTTGAATTGAGATCTCTTTAGGCAGTTTATTAGAAATGCTGCAAGAAAGTATTTGATTGCATAATATTTTTTTTCCCAGCTAGGACATCTCACCACTCCCAAGGACCTGCCCAAAGGAGTGGCCTTCCCCAGGGAGGGGCCAAGGAATGAAGCAATCAGCCTCTCCCATCAAGCCACATTCAGGCCTAGCCCTCCTATAAAAACTCTCTGTGGAGGCATATAGTCTGACTCACAGCAGCCCTATAGGACAGGGCAGAATGTCCCTACAAGGTTTCCATGTGTATAAATCTTTACAGAAGCGGCCTACCACATCTTTATCCCGTGGAATGATTCATTGGTTCTCCTAGTCTGTCTGCAGTAGATGAGCAATTAACCACTATGCAACAAGAGATCCTTTTCTTGTAACAATTCCTCCTTCAGCCAGCTTCCTATGTCTGCTCCCCTGAACTTCGATCACCCTGTGATTCAGGTAGAATTCTCATCTTTCCTGGTCAGTTCCTGGCCAATGCATGTCAAATACAGCCATCACTTGTCAGAATAGGCTTGCATGTTGAGATGAAGCTCAAGAGGTTTCAGTGGAAATTCCAGGTTAAGAAAGACTAGGTAGAAAGGCCTGGAGATCTACTTCTGACAATCAGCCAGTGAAAATTCAAGATCACACAGTCCAGTCAGCAACTATCCTGTAGCTGTGTAGGGCTGGACATTGTGTTTTCTTCCGTTGTGTATGAGCGCCTCATAGGTCTGGGCCACCTCAGAGGCATCTAATAATAACATGGTAGGCGCCTGATGAGAGTGTAATTCATTAAGGCAGGAAATCAGAATCACTCTGTATTTTATTCCCAATATCTGACACAGTTCCTAATATATAGTATGCACACAGTGAATGTTTCCCAACAATAGTAAATATCAGTTCTAGTGTTTACTATGTGCTAGATTCTATTCTAAGCCTTTTATAGACATTCACCCATTTCACCCTCAGATGAATTGTATGAGGTAGCTACTACCATTATTTTCAACGTTTTACAGAAGAGGAAACTGACATGTAGTCTTCTTAAATACCTTGTCCAAACTAAAAAAAACACAAAAAACAATTCAAATTGGAGCTGAGATTCAAAATTAAAGAGCCTGATAACGCTTTTAACCTGATGCAACACTGCCTCTCAGGAGGAATGAATATGCGAATAAATACTTGATTCTTTCCTGCCTTAAGTGGCATTTGAACTCTATGCCTCAAGGCATGACTTTTTTTTTTTTTAATCCTCACAATGGCTGCCTCTCGATTATTTAAGAATTGATAATCCAATTTATGGGTTTTTGAAGATTTGCTGCCTCTTCAAGCCCCCTACAGGTTCTGGCCTGTGGGGAGCATTTACATGCTTGTTAGCATCTCCCTAGAGATGGGATCCAGAGACCAGTATTGCAATTGTCTGCTTTAGCCTCCAGTTATCCTTACTATAACTTGTCGGTATGTGTGGTTCCAAACAGGCAGCCACAAAGCTGTATTATCTAGGTGTGCCCTCTTTACCCTGTAAAATTTGATCATTCACACCCATCCTCTCCTTTCAAACAAACATGTTAATTCTTCAAGTGGAACCTGAGAATATGCCCCTTTACAGAGTTGAAAGATTTTTAGTAGGAGAGTAACATGATGCAAACTGTATTTAAAGAGGATTTACAAGATGGATCCCTGAGGAGAGTGAGGCAAAGACAAAGAGGTGAAGGGCACGCTGGTATTCCACTGGAACAAATTTTCAAATTGGCAGAGTACGTTGCATGCCATCAAAACCGACTCAGTGGTACTTAAAATCACAACAGCTTTCAACGTGGTAACACCGTCATTGGCTGAAACTGTGCTTTAATTTTCCAAGTCCCAAGAATCTAATAGCCACTTATTTGGAGAACTTGTAGGAAAAAATCTTAGTTTTGTAGATAAAATGTACACAGGCCATTGAGTTAATCAAGATAATTGACACCTATGGTTCTTAGCCAGTAAGCAGCGTTTACTAAAATGTTCTCATCTGTAGGTATATTTTTGCTATGTAGAATTTTTCGTTTTTGTAAGAACAAGAAAGATGAGACTACAGGGAGATTTTTCTTGCAATTACAGGCATCAAAAGAGAGAAGTTTTCCCTATCTAAGAAATGGTTTTTGTGGGTTTGCAATCCAGACTGTATATGTTTTATGCAACATTAATCTGCCTCGTTTTGCTCAGCTGAGAGGTTTTATATATCATTTCCAGGAAACACTGGTGGCCATCACTGCATAATGAAGTTGAGTTCCTAGAAGCTCATTAGGATTGTGGTCCTAAAATTTTTCAAAGCATTCATGGAGCCTAACAGAAATGATCAGAATTATTGCGCAGTGAAATTTCATTCATTCTGGAAGCACTCATTTGGAGTTTATGATCGATCATGTGACCTTTAATCAGGCCTCCATACTCCTCTAAGCTACCTGAAACTGATTTAGAAAAGCAAATTCTTTTAAAGAATCAATGATCACTTTCAAAGCTTAATTTTAAAAGTTGATTAATTAAAATAATTATTAGGGCTCCACTAAGGCACGTCTTCTGGACTTGTGGTGTGGTACTGTAGGATCAGCACTGGACTGTGAACCACAAGGTCAGCAGTTCAAACCCACCTGCTGTTCCTTAGAAACCCTATTTGAGCACTCAACAACAACAACAAAGTACATATTCTAGAAATATCTTCTTGTCAATGTTACTAGGATATGTTAGATGCCATCGAGTTGGTACTGACTCATAACGACCCTATGCACAATAGAAGGAAACACTGTCTGATCCTGTGCCAACCTCACAATTGTTACTACGTTTGAGCCCATAGCTGCTGCCACTGTGCCAATTCATCTCGTTGGGGGCCTTTCTCTTTTTCTCTGACCCTCCTCTTTACCAAACATGATATCCTGCTTCAGGGAGTTTCTAGCATAGTTTGAGTTCATTTATATTGTAAAAGTACCACTTCATTTACTTTAATTCTTATAATTCAGCCACAGCCACCTTCCTGTTTTATATTTATTCTATATTGACTTCATAAAATGGAAAGTTCTCCATGTTTAATATAAAATTATCTGTGGCAAATATGTACTGAATTCATCAGAAATTATGAACTGAATACATTTCTAATTTGTTACAGGGAAGTTTTAGGAATGGAGTTTTATCTTGTTTGGTGAGGTTTTTAATGTGTGAGTTACACTATGATTTGGTAAGTTTTCTTTTTCTTCTGTCCATTTTTGTTGTTGTTAATTGTCATTGTGAATTCAATGTTAAGTCCAATTCATGTGTGTAGTGTAAAATTGCTCAACAGTGAGTTAAAAACTGTGACCTTTTAGAAGGAGATGGCCAGACCTTTCTTCTGAGGTGCCTTTTGATAGGTTCTAACTGTTGATATTTTAGCTAAGAGTCAAGAGACTCTGTACACAGGGTAGATAGGTACGGGCAACTTAGACATTGGCTACCTAAAACGAGGGAGCTATAAAGGCACGAAGTAACTGGCTTACAAGTTTTGAAGAGGGAGTTTAATTTAAGAGTGTGCGGAGGAAGATAAAGTCCCCACAGAATACTTTTCATTTTGTCTATATGGGCTTGGTAAAAAGAGATGGGGATAATATTCTTATGATTCAGTAGTGAATAGCTGTTATCATGACTAATTGTGACAATCACAACTGTAAAGATAGAAGTTTTGTGATAAAAGCGGAGGAGTAGTTAACTTATAGTACAGAAACAGAGGATCCTAGGACCATCAAGGGAGAAAAGCACAAGTGGAGTACGGACCCTATCCAGAGAAGCAGCAACACCAGAGATGGAGGAAGAGGTGAGGACATGGAGAGAGGGAGCAGCTAAGGACTCTGGACTTACGGAACCAGAGGGACTGGGGCTGGCAGCCAGGAGGCCGGCTTGCAGAATGTGCCCTTTGGTTGTTTAAATTATTATATACTCCTGAATATTTCTGTGTATATCCCCCGGCTCCCCCTCCCCAAAAAAACACCAAAAACAGAGGGAATGGAAGCAAATACTGATGAAAGATGATTCACAAGAGGAGATTGCAATCATTGTGATGGTGCAAAGCTGATGTTCTCCCATGAAAACGATCACTCAGTTCACAATAAAAACTTTTTAAAAAAAGCACAAGGAAATACATTTCATTATCTACAAAAAAAAAAAAAAAAGCATGAGGACAATTATCAAAGATTTGCTGAAAGAAAACTTCCCTAACACATCATGACAGATGACAGGATAACCATTCGAGAAGCTGAACCAAGCTACGCATTAGGGATGTGAGGGAAGGAAAAAGTATTCACTGGGTAGAGGACAGACACAGGCTTACTTGGGTAATGAGGAAGGCGATATACAACAAGAAGGTGGCTAGCACAGGGAAGACGAAGGTAATGAAAAACTCGGGAAGACTGTAAGAGTTAAAATGAATAAAGGCAAATACTGTGATATGATAGCATAAAGAAGGGATTGTAATCATTGTAATGACATGATGCGTATGATTCATTGAATGTGGGATTCATGATCTGTTCTGTAAACCTTCACTCAATTCACAATTAAAAGTTAAAAAAAAAAAGTCAAGGGACTTATTTTCAGGTTACAAATATGCCTTTTATGGAATATGAGATCCTCATTGTATAGCATAGCCTGTTGCTGTTGTTAAGTGCTGTCGAGTTGGTTACAACTCTGTACAGGGTTTTTGAGGGGCAGTGGGTGGGTTTGGACTGCCACCTTGCAATTCAAACCAACATTTGGGTCCAGTGCTTAACCTATAGTGCCACACATGGTTATTGTTGTTAAGTGCTGTTAAGTCAGTTCTGACTCATAGTGACCACGTATAGGGTATCTGAGGCTTTTGAAATCTTTGTTGGAGCAGAAAGTTTCATCTTTCTCCTGTGAGGGGGTGGTGGATTCCAACTGCTGGCTTTGTGGTTTGCAGTCCAGTACTTATTGTATTGTTGTTGATAATTAAGGAAGGAATAAATTAGTGATACGGGCTTTTATTTGTTTTGCCTTCAATCTGAAGTTGTTGGCCAAGAAGATCTTGACGTGGGATTCCAGCTAGAGAAGAGAAAGCTCACCAAAGTCATATGGTTTGAATTCATTTATATCCTAAAAATACCACTTCATTCTGCTTATCATCTTCCTGCAAACAACTGCAGGTAGGGATGCAGTTGTTTTCAGGAGAATGTTAAGCAGACACCAGAGCTCTAAGGCAGAGAGGGTCCAGGGAGCCAATAAATATGGCATCATCAATGAAATGTGCAATCATGGTCCCAACATATTAATCAAACCCAGAAATCAAATAGAGGCAGATAGGGGGCTTTCCCTTTGTTTGAAAAGCTATGCATTCCTTCACTCAGAATTTTGCTCAGTTATTAATATCCAGTATTTATTGAATATCTGCAATTTACCCCATCACTTGTCTGTCACTTTGTTGCACTGTGGTAGCTTGTGTGTTGCTGTGGTTCTGGAAGCTATGTCACTGGTGTTTTAAGTACTGGCAGAGTCAACCAAGGTAGACAGGTGTCATAGGAGCTTCCAGATGAAGACACACTAGGAAGAAGGTGACACAGACTACTTCTAAATATTTAGCCACTGAAAACCTTACAAATAGCAGTGGAACAGTGTCAGCAACAGAATATTGACTGTCGAAATGTGATGAGGAGCACCAGAAAATTATCAGATATGGTGCCAGACGATGAACCTCTCAATATGGAAAGCACTCAAAACACAGCTAGGGAAGTGCAGCCTCCTCAAAGTAGAGTTAACCATGATGACAAAATGGAGTACAGCCTTCAGGGTCTTCATTTGCTGATGGGGCACAACTCAAACTTAAGAGAAATAGCTATAAACAATCATTAATAATTATAATATGGAATGTACTAAATATGAATCTAAGAAAAGTGGAAATTGTCACAATGAAGCGGAACACATAAACATCAATATTCTAGGCATTAGTGAGCTAAAATGGACTGATATTGGCCATTTTGAATCTGACAATCTCATGGTTTATTGGGTACGACAAATTGAAGAGGAATGGTATGGCATTCATCATCAAAAAGGACATATCAAGATCTGTCTTGAAGTACAACAATGTCTGTGATAGGATCATATTCATATGTCTACAAGGAAGACCAGTTAATATAACTATTATTCAAATTGATGAACCAACCACTAAAGCAAGTGATGATGAAATTGAAGAATTCTTTCAACGTCTTCAATTTAAAATTGAACAAACACAATCAAGTTGTATAGATAATTACTGGTGATTAGAATGTAAAGATTACAAACAAAGAAGAAGAATCAGTAGTTGGAAAACTTGACCTTGGTAACAGAAACAATGCTGGAGATTGTATAGTAGGATTGTGTAAGACCAATGACTTCTTCATTGCAAACACTTTTTTGAAACAACATAAAAGACCTCACCAGATGGAATCGCAGAACTCAAATTGAATACTTCTGTGGAAAGAGACAGCAAAAAAGCTCCATATCATCAATCAAAAGAAGACCAAGGACAAATTGTAACAAGGATCATCAGTTGGTCATATGCAAGTTCAGGCTGAAGCTGAAGAAAATTTAAACAAGTCCATGAGAGCCAAAATATGACTTTGAACATATCCCATCTGAATTTAAAGATCATCTGAAGAACAAATTTGATGCATTAGACTCTAAAGACCAAAGACCAGAGAGTTGTGGAATGACATTAAGAATATCATACAGAAAGAAAACAAAAGGTCATTAAGAAGACCATTAAGAGAGAAGGAAAAGACCAAAATGGATGTCAGAAGAGAGTCTGAAGCTTGTTATCTAGCATAAAGACGCTAAAGCAAATGGAAGAAATGAGATAAAAGTGCTAAACAGAAAATTTCAAAGAGCAGCTCAAGAAGCAAAGTCAAATATTATAACAAAATGTGCCATGACCCGGAGTTAGAAAACCAAAAAGGGAAAAACACACTCAGCATTTCTCAAGCTGAGGGAATTGAAGAAAAAAATTCAAGCCTCAACTTACAATACTGAAGGATTCTAGGGCAAAATATTGAATGATGCAGAAAGCATCAAAAGAAGATAGAAGGAATACTCAGAATCACTGTACCAAACCATTTAAACAGCTAGCATATGAACAACAGCCAATGAGACCGAAGGAAGAAGTCCAAGGTTCATTGAAGACATTGGCAAAGAACAAAGCTCCAGGAATTGATGAAACACAAATTGAAATCTTTCAACAAATTGATGCTGCACTGTAGGCATTCACTCATCTTTGCCAAGAAATTTGGAAGATAGCCACCTGGCCAATTAACTAAAAGAGATCCATATTTGTCCTCAATCCAAAGAGAGGTGACCCAATGGAATAGAAGTCACTGGACAATATCATTAATACCTCATACAAGTATAATTTTGTGAAAGATAATCCAAAACAGCTACAAACATGCATTGGCAGAGAACAGACAGAGGTTCCAGCCAAATTCAGACGAGGACATGGAATGAAGGATATCATTGCTGATATCCAATGGAAGTTGGCTGAAAGCAGAGAATGTCAGAAAGTTGTTTACCTGTGCTTTATTGACTATGCAAAACTTTCAACTGTGTGGATCATGCCAAAGTATGGACAATATTGCAGAGAATGAGTATTCTAGAACACTTAACTATGCTCATGAGGAACTTGTACGTAGACTAAAAGACAATTTGAATAGAACAAGGAAACACCAAATGATTTAAAATGATCAAAGGTATGCACCAGAATTGTAGTCTTTCACCATACTTATTTAATCTGTGCTAGCTCTGGTAGCGTAGTGGTTACGAATCGGGCTGCGAACCTTAAGGTCAGCGGTTCGAAACTACCAGCTGCACCGCGGGAGAAAGATGAGGCTTTCTACTCCCGTAAAGATTTACACCCACGGAAACCCTATACAGGGTCGCTATGGGTCGGAACCGACTCAATGGCACATAACAACAACAACAAGAATCCGGATTGGAGCCCTGGTGTGGTGCTGTGGGTTAATGCGCCAGACTGCAAAGCCATTTGAACTGCAAGGTCGGCAGTTCAAGCTCACCAGCTGCTCCTCAGAAACCCTATACAGGGTTGCTATGGGTCAATCGACTTGATGACACTTAACAACAACAACAACAACAACAGAATGCAGATTATATGAAGAAAAACGTGGCATCAGGAATGAAGGAAGACACATTAACAACCTATGATATGCAAATGATACAACTTTGCTTGCTGAAAGTGAGGAGGATTTACAAGACTTACTGATGAACATTAAACACCACAGCCTTCTGTATGGGTTACACCTCAAGACAAAAATCCTCACCATTGGGCCAATAAACAGCATCCATATAAATGGAAAAGAGATTGAAGATGTGAAAGATTTCATTTTTCTCAGATCAACCAACAACACTCATGGAAGCAGCAGTCAAGAAATAAAACGATTTATTGCATTAGTAAATTAGTACATTTAAAGTGTTGAAGAACAAAGACATTTGTATGAGAAATAACTTGTGCATGACCCAAGCATGGTATTTTCAATAATCTCATATGCATGTGAAAGTCAGACAGTGAATAAGGAAAACAGTAGAAAAACTGATGCATTGGAGTTATGGTGTTAGAGAATATTAAAAGTACCATGCACTGCCAAAAACCCAACAATTCTGTGTTAGAAGAAGTATAGCCAGAATGCTCCTTGGAAGCAGACATATTGTCAGGAGGGACCAGTTCCGGAAGGATATCAAGTTTGGTAAAGTGGAGGCTTAGAGAAAAAGAGGAAGCCCCCCAATTAGATGGATTTACACAGTGGCAGCCTTAGTGTGCTCACATGTAGCAAGGATTGTGAGGTTGGCTCAGGACCAGGCAGCGTTTCATTCTTTTGTGCATAGGGTCGCTATGAGTTGGCATCGACTCGATGGCACCTAACAACAACTATTCACCAGATAGTTTACTACATGCTACCTAAAACTCAGTTTAGTGTCTCCTGGTTGCTCAACAGACATTTATTAAATGGAATAGTTGAAGAAATGACAGAAAATGAGTAAAGCTGAAGTAGGTCACAAGAGAAAGGAAGAAAGTCCAAGACAAAATTTCCATTCTTGCGTTTTTACATACCTTAAAATATCAGTTGCTATCTAGTCAATTTCTATTCATGGCATGTCCATGTATGTCACAGTGAAGCTGTGTTCGTTTCCCCCTTTTCGTAGTCGGTCACCAGAACTTTATTCTGAGGGACAGCTGTGTGAACTCAAACCTCCAATTTTTCTGTTAGCTGTAGAGCACGTTAACCATTTGCATCAATCAAAGACTCCCTGCACCACATTTGTTGTTGTTAAGTGCCGTTGAGTCAGGGTCCAACCCATAGCAACCCTGTATAGGGTTTCCAAGGAACAGTTGGTGAACTTGAACCTCAGGCCTCCCAATACAAAGTGAACTTTGCAGTCCAGCACATTAACCAACAGCGTCACACCAGGACTCCAAAAGTATCGGGAACGGAAAGCCTCATCTTTCCCTGACAGCTCCTCCGGTAGTTTTGAGCACCACATAGTAACACTGAATGAGTCTATTCTTACTCAGACCAGTCTAGCAGCAAGAGTGCCATCTAGATTTATTGTTAGATCTTCTAATATAGTTTTCCATTGGTCTTTTCATTACTAAAGTTGGGGAATGCATCTAAGTAAGACAAGAATGGATGGCTCTTGGAGAACTGGGCTCAATGTGACACAAGGTCATGGCCCCATCTGGACTCAGTAATGGCTACAGTAGAATTACTAAGACTGGAATAACAGAAACATCCAGCAAATACTAATTTACTATCACAACTGCTTTGTGATAGTAATTTTACCTGCAGATGAAATTAAAGACACAAGAGCAATGGGAAAAATGAAGACTTTTTTCTCTTTTATTAAAAATGTATTGTTATTTTTACAACTAAATACTATACTGACAAGCTGAATCTTATGGTAACATAATTAACATAATTAATTTATCTTTATAGAGTCCTGGTGTGGAGCTGTGAGTTAATGCGCCAGACTGCAAAGCCATTTGAACTACAAGGTTGGTAGTTCAAGCTCACCAGTCACTCCTTGGAAACCCTATGCAGGGTCGCTATGGGTCAGAACTGACTAAAGAGCACTTAACAACAACCACAATGTATCTTTATATTTTTCTAGTTAAAGTTGAAGGCTTATAATCATATTTAATGTGTTGCCGTTGTTACGTGCTGCCAAGTCAGTTCTGACTCATGGTGACACTGTGAGGGATTTCCTAGGAGCCACTGGTAGGTTTGAACCATTGAACTGTTAGCTGTTGAGTGATTATCCTACAGAGCTGCACCAAGACTCCATATAAACAACAGGATTCCCCATACAGGGAAGATAAATGTTGTAGTGTACCTTCAAAGACTATACGTGGTCTTCAGTATAGATTGTATCTTAATATAAAGAAAATAAAAATTCTCAAAACTGGGCCAAGAAGCATCACAACATGATAAATGGAGAAAAGACTGAAGTTGTCAAGGGTATTAGTTTACTTGAATCTTCAATCAACACCCTTGGAAGTAGCAGTCAAGAAATCAAATAGCACAGTGCAATGGGCAAATCTATTGCAAAAGACCTCATTAAAGGGGTAAAAAGAGCAAAGATATCACCTTCAGGACTAAGGTACCCCTAACTCAAGCCATGGTATTCTTAATCACCTCATATACATGTGAAATTTGGATGCTAACTAAGGAAGACCAAAGAAGAATGAATGCATTTGAGTTTTGGTGTTGTGAAAGAACATGAAATAGACCATGAATTGCCTGAATGAAAAAGTCTGCTTTGGAAGAAGTACAGCTAGAATATTCCTTAGAAAAGAGGGCAGTGAGACTTTCTTTTCACATACTTTGGACTTGTTATCAGGAGTGACCAGTCCTTGGAGAAGATCATCATACATGGTAAAGTTGAGAATCAGCCAAAAAGAGGCAGACTCTCAGTGAGGTGGACTGATACATAATTGCGCCAGTAAGATGGTGTAGAACTGGAAAGTGTTTCCTTCTGTTGTACATAGGTCACTTTGAGTGGTAACTAATTCTGCAGCACCTAGCAACAACAACTCTTTTAAAGCAAGGGAGAAGTAGAGGTTCACCACAGAATTCTGATCATCTACGTGAGCCTGATTTGAATACTGGCCAATGCTCCTGATGTGAAGACAACTATCATCAGTCCCTGATGGTTTGTACGTGCTCAGAATATTGTCAGTATGAAGTCACCAGCTGCTTCATGGAAGTAAGATGTGGTACATTAGCTTCCATAAAGAAGAGAGCTTTGAAAACTCTATGGACAGTTCTACTGTGTCCTACAGGTAGCTATGAGTCAGATTTGACATGACAGCTTTAAGTTGATTTGGTTTTTATGATGCTGAGAAGGCTTCAGTGGATTTTCAGACTTAAAAAAACTAGAAGAAAGGGCTTGCCATCAGTTTCCATAAAACGAGTCAATGAAAACTCAATGGGTCACAGCAGTCCCACCATCAAACGATCTATTAGACATCGGTCACCAGTTGTTGTTGTTAAGTGCTCTTAAGTCGGCTGCAACTCAAAGGTACCCTGTATGGCAGGAGAAAGAACATTTTTTATCTGCCAAGGACCATTTGGATCTTTATAGCATCATTGGCAGGCCTTACAAAATTATCAACTTAAAAATTAGCCTTCTATATTTAGTCAAACACTTAATTAAGTCACACCTAATGTGATGGCTGAAACTTAGATTGCCTTGGCAGAGCCAGACCAAATGATTTCATGGTTCATATAAGGCTTATGGGTTGGATGCTCCCCAACTCTGCTGTAAAAGTTTTCTGAGGAGCGGCTGGTGAGTTTGAACTGCCAACTTTGTAGTTAGAAGTCCAGTGCTGGTCCAGTAGCACCACACCTGGAGTCCAGTTGTTGTTGTTGTTGTTGGGTGCCATTGAGTCGGTACCAACCCACAGCGACCTTAGGCACTGCAGAACGAAACACTGCCCAATCCTGGGCCAACTTCACTACTGTTGCCACGCTTGAGCCCATCGATGCTGCCACTTGATCACTCTATCTCTCGGGAGTCTTCCTCTTTTTCTCTGACCCTCCACCTTACCAAACATGATATCTTTATCCAGGGACTGGTCCCTCCTGACAATATGTCCAAAGTATGAGAGACGATGTTTGGCCATCTTGGCCTCCAGGGAGCACTCTGGCTGTACTTCTTCCAAAATGGATCTATTGGCTCTTTTGGCAGCCAATGGCACGTTCAATATTCTCCTCCAACACCATAACTCAAAGGCATCAATTCTTTTACAGTCTACCTTATTCACTGTCCAGCTTTCGCATCCATATGAGGTTATTGGAAACACCATGGCTTGGATCAGGCACACCTTAGTCCTCAGGCTGACATCTTTGTTCTTCAACACTTCAGTACTTGGGGTCAATTTGATGGACCAGACAACAACAGAAACTTTATAGAACAAATCAAGCTGTTATAGATTTTCAGAAGATATTATGAGTAAGTAGTTGTAAAAGCCAGGAGATTGAATTTAAACTCAAGGGTTAGAAATAATTTCAAGAGGAGACGGGAACATATCACAAGTAAGAAACCATCACATATGTACAAATTTAAATGATTCTTTAGTACATATAAACTGTGTATATTCATATCACCACTTTCAGTCTTCACAATTCTGTGTTGAGAAGGAACGAGTGAAGAAACAATGTAACTTTTCCCAGTTATTTCATGAGGAAGTAGCAGATGGTCTCAAATAAGAGCCCTTATGAGATCTGTTTTCAGTCAGTCTCTGTATTAGGAGCTTCACGTACATTGCCTTATCTAAAGTTCTTTGTCCACAGAGTAAGCAGCTCAGGGAACAGAAAACACAAGTTCAGAGAACTGGAGTGATTTGACTGAGGTCATCAGTTAGCTGGAGCGAGATTTGATTCTGGGTTTATCTGACTACATAGTTTCAGTCCTTTGTGCAACAAACCAATACTATCCCAAACTAGAAAACGAGCCAAAGTAATATTGAAAACTAGTGCAAATAGGGAAAGAAAAAAGAAAGTCTGTATCAAAGGAGCCAGCCATGGTGGCACAGTGGGTTAAACTACAAGATCAAAAGTTTAAACCCATCAGTCACTCCACTGGAGAATGAAGAGGCTTTTTGTTCCTGTAAAGATTTACAGTCTCTCAAACTGTATGGAGTCCTGGTTTGGTGCTGCAAGATAACACACAAGACCACAAGGTTGGTTGGAACTGCAAGGTCAGTGGCTCAAACCCACCAATTACTTTTCAGAAACCCTATCCAGGGTTGCTATGAGTCAGAACCAACTTGACAGCAATAAACATTGTATAGGTTCTCTATGAGTCAGAATAGAATCCGTGGGGTGTTTTTTTTTTTGTTTTTTTTTTTTGTTCTTTAATCAATTTCTAAGGAGGTCAGTGAACATGTTTCAAAACAACTCTCTAGAATAAATAATTATCTCTTAAACATCATGTTGTTTCTCTTAAGAGTTGTTGAATTGGTTTCTACTCATAGTTACCCTGAATACACTTTCTGAGGAATGGTCCGTGGGCCTGATCCACTGACCTTGGGGATAGCAGTCCAGTGCTTATGTTAGAATATCACACCAGGACCCATTTGTTGAACTTGTCAATTTTACTCTGCATTTTTTGCCAAAGAATACAGACTTTACATTAAAATCAGGCATAAAAGGAGGTTTTATAGCTTACCTGACAACATTTCCTTTAAAAAAATTCTCCTGAGAGTCATATTAGTAAAAAGTTATTTTCAGAGGATATTTTACAACTTTCTTCCCCTTAAGAAACTCATTATCATCAAAAGGAACATTTCAAGATCTGTCTTGAAGTACAATGCTTTCTGTGACAGCGTAATACCCATCCACCTACAAGGAAGACCAGTTAATATCACTATTATTCAAATGTATGCACCAATTACTATAGTGTATGTTGATGAAACTGAAGAATTCTACCAAAGCTTCAGTCTGAAATTAATCAAACTTGCAGTCAAGATGTATTTATAGTTATTGGTGATTAGAATGCAAAGGTTGAAAACAAAGAGGAAGACTCAGTCGTAAGAAAATATGGTCTCAGTGAGAGAAATGATGCTGGAGATCCCATTTTAGAATGTTACAAGACCAATAACTTCTTCATTACAAATACCTTTCTTAAACAATATACGAAATGAATATGGATATGGACTTCACCAGTTGGAATATGTCATATCTGGCTCTGGTACACTTATTTTAATTTTCCTCAGCTTCAGCCTAAATATGCATATGACCAATTGATGGTCTATTCCATACTCTGTACCTGGCCTTGTTTTCACTGATGATATTGAGCTTTTCTCCCAACTTTTTTTTCAAAGTACATAAAACAAACAAACAAACAAACAAAAAACCCCCCCACAACTGGATCAATAAATAACATCATGATAAATGGAGAAAAGACTTTAGTTATCAAAAACTTCATTTTGCTTGGACCCACCATTAACATTCAAGGAAGCAGCAGTCAAGAAATCAATCGAAGCATTTCATTAGGCAAATCTGCTACACAAGACCTCTTTAAAGTGTTCAAGAGCAAAGATGTCAGCTTGAGAACTAAGGTGAACCTGACCCAAGCCAAGGTATTTTTCAATAGCTTAATATGCGAGTGAAAGTTGAACAACGAATAAAGAAGACTGTAGAAGACTTGATGCATGTGAGATATGGTGTTGGAGAATAGTAATAGTACCATGGACTTCCAAAAGAAGAAACAAATCTGTGTGGAAGAAGGACAACCAGAATGTTCCTTAGAACTCAAGATGACCAGACATTGTCTCTCATTCTCTGAATATATTATTAGAAGGGACCAATCCATGGAGGACATTATGCTTGGAAAAGTGGAGGCAAAATGAAAAAGAGGGAGACCCTCAATGAGATGGATTGGCACAGTGGCAGCAACAATGGGCTCAAGTGTAGCAGCAATTGTGAGGATGGCAAAGGACCCGCTGGTGTTTTGTTGTGTTGTACATAGGTTTGCTATGGGTTGAAACTGACTCAATGGCACCTAACGACAACAAGAACAAGAACACAACAACAACAACAAGAAACTGAAAATTTCTTAAGTTATCGTCCAAGAGCATGACCGTGAAATACTTGAAAGAATAATACTATGAATGATAGAAAAACCTGCACTAATCATTGTTTGTATAATCCTGATGAGTCATGTATACTCTTATTATAAAGTCCTCTTAATCATGAGTCCAAAGTTGTTATACAGGAGAAATGAACAGGAAGGGGAGGTTTGATGGGAGTTAAATGGCTTCTTGTGCAATGCATTTTTAATTTTTTTTTTGAAAAATATATGTCGGTGTTGGGAGTGTAAGGCAAAAGCACTAGTAGAACTAATAGTCACTGTGTTTCAAAACTTTTCCAGGTTGATTTCAACGATGGGAGCAAGGAATGTACTGTCTTCTATTGGCTCAGAGAAAGATGCCTAATTGTGAACAGAGTTCTAATGACAATTTGATCTTTTAGGATTATGTGTACACATTATAAATATTATACAGGTATTTACATACATGTTTGGAGTCTGGTGTGTTGCTGTAGGATAAACACTGGACTACTAATCGCAAAGTTGTTGTTTCAAATCCAACAGCCACTTCTTGAAAACCCTATACAGGGTGGCTGTGAGTCAGAACTGACTTGATGGTACTTAACAACACTGCAACAATAAAAAATACAATTTGTAATCTCCCCACTTCATGCCACAGCTCAATAATACAGATACATGCACACACACACATATGCATACACATACGTACACACACATACACACCAGGAAGACATGCGTGCACACACATACGAAGACAAAAACACATGAACACATGAGGGGGCTTAAAAAAAGTTCATGGAAAAATTCCATTATCTTCAATTATATTTTTACACAAACTATTTGTATCTTCCTCTTACCTCTATATTATGTACATACTTGTTCACACATGCAAGTATATACATATCACAGAGTACATCAGATAGTCACACACACACTGATGTACATCCACACCCATTCATGTGCACACAGACACATGCACACTTTGCACATATATGCCTATCTACATGTTTTTGTTGATAAGTGCCATCGAGTTGGTTCCAACTCATAGTGATCCTGTACAGGGTTTCTGAGAAACAGCTGGTGAATTTGAACCACCAACCTTAAGGTGGTTCAGTGTATTATCCCACAGGTCCATGAATGTACTCATACTAATAACTGTATCAGAGATACACACATTACTGAAGCACTCACACATACTGTCACACATGTATGAGCAAACCTACACCCTTGCACAAAGATGCAACCATGCAGACACATACAGTCACACATGCAAGTGCCCTAACAACACTCAGAAGAAGGTAGAGGAATTACATGCAGCTATCAAATAATCTGAAAAATTACGAGCAGTAAAGAAAGGAGATGATAAAAGAAAAGTGGAAATCATTAAAAGAGGAATGAAGCAGAGTAAATGTATTCAAGCCTTTAAATTCTCCATTTTGTAGAATGAGGATTTTTTGTTTTAGTGCCATAGCATGCTACGGTACGTGTGTGTGGCACTGCTTAATCCTCTAAATAAACAATTCAGATCCCAGCTGAGTTGAGCAATTTGCGAAAGGTCACTGAGAACAGTGAACACAGGAACCTGACTAACTTTTCAGCATGAGCCACACGACCACTCCCTTAAATTCAATTCAGTACGACATCTCATAAATAGCAAGGGAAACTGGATCTAAAACAGGGATTTTTACATTTAATTCTTCATCATACATTAGCAGTTTGGTAGTTATGCGCAGCTCATAATTCATGTATGATTCTGTTTCATGTTAAGCATGTTCTAGCTCACATGGACAGACACGCATTGCATGTGTACTTTATGTGTTCGCTGCATTCAAGATGTCCAGCTAGATATGTATAGTTTGAGGATGCCAAGCATTGCTATTATTAAATAGAATTAACAATTGTAAATTAAAAAAATATATATATCCAAAACTCAGTCATAAAACACATTTTAGTAAATGTTTTTGTGCACACACATTTTTGTGCACACACATTTTAAAGAATAATTCTTTACCACCCTCTGGTGGTGATTCTAAAGAACAACTTTCTGATCACAGACTATATCTCACCCCCTTCCCTAATGAAGAACTTCTTCCAAAGTTGTGTTGTTGTTAAGTGCCTTCAAGTTGTTACTGACTCATAGTGACCCTGTATAAAGTTTCCAAGGAGCAGATGGTGAGTTTGAACCACCAAGCTTGTGGTTCAAACCAAACTTGTGGCCCAGTGCTTTAGCCCACAGAGCCCCATCCAATGTCTCAGGTAAACCGCAAGCAACTGCCAACAAGCGACTCAAAATGATGGTAATGGTGATTTTCTTCATGCTTTCTGTACCCAATTATAATTTATACAGAACAAATTGACATTTGACTTAAGTTATTTTGTGATTGTTAGTTTCAGTTCAAAGGCCCTTTGGTAGCATAGTGGATTGTGAGCTGGGCTGTGAACTGCAAGGTCAGTAGTTCAAATCTACCAGTTGTTCCAAGGGAGAAAAAACTTAGAGCATCAGAAACCCTATGCAGGGTTGCTATGAGTCAGAACCCACTCAGTGGGACACAACCACCACCACCACCACCACCACCAGTCCATTACATGGACTCTGATTCTTTACACATTGCAAAAGGAAATTAACTGTATAGCTTTCAAAATGGACAGTAAACAGTATCTCAATCTTCCCATAAATAGTTTCCTTTATTCACTTTTTACCACTACAGCTGCATCCCTGTGCACAGTGCCACATCAGGGCTCCATTTAATCATTATTGTTGTTGCTCTTGTAGCGTAGTGGTTACAAGTCAGGCTGCCAACCTGAAGGTCAGCAGTTCAAAACTACCAGCGGTTCCGTGCGAGAACGATGAGGCGTTCTGCTCCCGTAAATATTTATAGGCTCGGAAACCCCGTCCAGGGTCACTATGAGTCAGAATCAACTCCATGGTACTTACCAACCAAAAATAAGTACCACTGAGTCGGTTCCAACCCATAGTGGCCCTGTATAGGGTTTCTGAGGAGTGGATGGTGAGCTTGAAGTGTCAACCTGTGAATCAAACTGACTTTGCAGTCCAGGGCATTCACCCACAGTGCCACACCAGGATGGTAGGTCTCAATACCCGAGGTCCCTGCCAATGAGAGGGTTAGTTTAAAAATGAGCCAAGATGACCTCATGGTCCTAGCAGGAGAACAGGACAATGAGAACTTGACTCCCTTTAGTCCATCCAGATAGTTGCCTCTGGAACAAAGCAGCTGAGACCAGGAAGGGAGAATGTTTGAGGAAGTTTATTGCCTTATTGTTTCTTTTACCCTAATGATAGAATATTTGACGGAGTTTATTACCTTATTGCTTCTTTTTCCAAAGAATGCTATCTTGATCTTAAAACAGATTAAGTGTACATCCAAATGAACTTACCGTTTGTAGTATGCCTGTTCTTCGTGATAGACGGGACAGTCTTAAGAGTTATCCTTTCCATCTTCCAGACTACTGACTTTCTGTTAATAAAGCTTGAACCAGATCTCTCCCCATCTCTGTGACTGAGAGGTGACAAACCGTCATTTTGGTTGGCAACACATGTGGATGAGTTATTCATTCCTAACTCTGTTCCTCACTTCACGGGACCTCCTCCTGCCTCTTCCAAGACCTGTATGATATGTATTGCCAAGCCAGGAGCGGCTTACTCAATAAGCAAGGTAAGCATGGGTCTATGGGTGCAAACATTCTAATCTGCAGGAACCATTTCACACAGGTGGTTTTAAAGCTCCTCAGACTTCTGGTTGCAACTCATTTGTAAAGAACTTGAAAGTTACCACACCTGGCCTTAAAAGAAAAAACAGCTGCACAAAATGAAAAATCAGTGACTTTTCTTTGACCCCTCAGGTAAACACAGAGAGAAACAGTAGGTATGCGGTGACTTAGAACCAAAACTTACTAGAATTGCACATTAGTACGAATATTTACGTGGTGGTCATTTTTTCAAATTGTTGGAGACTGAGTATGAACTGGTATAAACTAGTGTGAAAGTGAGAAACTCCTGGAGGCTAAAGTATCAGGGCTCCTCCATGGCGAGGTGGGTTAATGTGTCAGACTGCAAAGCCATTTGAACGTCAAGGTCGGTGGGTCAAGCTCACCAGCTTCTCCTCGGAAATCCTATGCAGGGTTGTTATAGTTCGGAACCAACTCAATGGCATTTCACAACAACAACATGATAAGGAGTCCTGGTGTGTAGCTGTAAGATAGTAATCACTGGACCAAAAGGTCAGTTTGAACTACAAGGTTGGTGGTTCAAATTTACCAGCCACTCATTGGAAACCCTAGAGAGGGTCGCTATGAGTTGGAACTGACTTGACTGCACTTATCAACAGCAACCATATGTTAATGGGATTTGCCTCCAGATTGTCATAGTTAAGATCTGGAAAGATTCCATTATAGCTCTGGCTTCTATAGGGAAAGAGGAATTATGAAATAGCCTAAAACCTTCTCCATAACAAAAGTCACCTCCCTAGGGAAAATAATTTTGTTAGAGATTCAGCTCATTAGCTCAAGAAGACACAGGCAAATATTATAATGAAATGTGCAAAGACCTGGAGTTTGAAAACCAAAAGGGAAGAATACGCTCAACATTTCTCAAGCTGAGGGAACTGAAGAAAAAATTCAAACCTCAACTTGTGGCATTGAAAGGGTCTATGGGTAAATTATTGAATGATGCAGAAAGCATCAAAAGAAGATGGAAGGAATACACAGAGTCACTGTACCAAAAAGAAATGGTTGCTGTTCAACCATTTAAAGAGGTACCATATGATTAAGAGACAATGATCCTGAAGGAAGAATTCTAAGGTGCACTAAAGGCATTGGCAAAGAACAATTCACCAGGAATTGATGGAATACAAATTGAAATCTTTCAACAAATGGATGCAACACTGGAGACACTCACTCATGCCAGGAAATTAAAAGATAACTACCTGGCCACCTAACTAGAGGAGATATGTATTGATGCCCATTCCAAACAGAGGTGACCCAACAGAATGTGGAAATCATCAGACAACACCATTAATATCCCATGCAAATAAAGTTTTACTAAAAGTAATACAAAAATGGCTGCAGCCATACATTGACAGAGAACTTCCAGAAGTTCAAGCTGGCTTCTGACTAGGATGAGGAATGAGGGATTTCATTGCTGACGTCAGATGGATCTTGGCTGATAACAGGGAATACCAGAAACATGTTTATCTGTGCTTTATTGACTGCACAAAGGCTTTTGCTTGTGTGGATCATGACAAGCTGGGAACAACATTGCAAAGTGTAAGTATTCCGGAACATTTAACTGTGCTCATTAGGAACCTGTACATAGGCCAAGAGGCAGTTGTTTGAATAGAACAAGGGAACATCAAATAGTTTAAAATTAGGACAAGTGTGCACCAAGGTTGTATTCTTTCACCATACTTATTCAATCTATGGTGTAGCACTGTGGGTTAATGTGCCAGACTGCAAAGCCGTTTGAACTACAAGCTCGGTGGTTCAAGCTCACCAATCGCTCCTTGGAAACCCTATGCAGGGTTGCAACCGACTCGACGGCACTTAACAACAACAACATTCGATCTACATACTGAGCAAATAATCTGAGAAGCTGGATTATATGAAGAAAAACGTGGCATGAGGATTGGAGGAAGACTTATTAATAACCTGAGATATACATATGATACAACTTGCTTTATGCAAGTGAGGAGGACTTAAAATACTTATTGATGAAGACCAAAGACCACAGGTAAGGGTTTCATCTCCTTGTAAAGAAAACAAAAATCCTCATGTCTGGACCGATGATCCGTATCAATGGAGAAAAGACTGAAGTTGTCAAAACTGACTTCATTTTGCTCAGATCAAACATCAACATTCATGGAAGCAGCTGTGAAGAGATCAAACAACGTACTGCATTAGTCACTTCTGCACAAGACCTCTTTAAAGTGTTGAAGAGTAAGGATGTCAGTGTGAGGACTAAGGTGCACCTAAACCAAGCCATGGCATTTTCAATAACCTCATATACATCCGAAAGTTGGACAGTGATAAGGAAGATGTATTTGAGCTATGGTTTTGTAGAATAATATTCAAAATACCATGGACTACCAAAAGAACAAACAAATTTGTATTGTAAGAAGTACAACCAGAGTGCTCCTTGGAAGCCAGGATGGCCAAACTGTATCTCTCATACTGCAGACTTATCATTAGGAGGGACCATTTCCTGGAGAAGGGTATCATGTTTGGTAAAGTGGAGAGCTGCAGAAAAAGAGGAAGACCCCCAAACAAGATGGATTGGAACAGTGGTGGCAGTGATGGGCTGAGGCGTAGCAATGA
The DNA here is from genome assembly GCF_000296735.1 of Chrysochloris asiatica. Classification (NCBI taxonomy): domain Eukaryota; kingdom Metazoa; phylum Chordata; class Mammalia; order Afrosoricida; family Chrysochloridae; genus Chrysochloris; species Chrysochloris asiatica. The sequence continues at coordinate 411,872 of NW_006408639.1, read as the reverse complement.
TTGTGAGGTTGGCCAAGGTCTGGGCATTGTTTTGTTCTGTTGTACACAGGGTTGCTATGAGTAAGTAATGACTTGATGGCACTTAACAACAACAACAGCTTATTAGAGGGAAGGACATTCTTCCCACGTAGTCCCCTTTAGTCTTCCTGTCTGATTTAGAAAATTTTAAGACATCCTTTCTCTTGAGTAGAGTATCTATGGAGTTTATTTGAGCAGAAATGCTTATACTTTTATTACATGGGTGATGTGACATAAGAACAAAATGATTACATGGGCAAATGGTCTTCTGTTTTTAGTAAGCAGAATTGCTAACAGCCTTGCAAAGTGGCTACAAACTGGTGGCCACTTGGGAGAGATCCAGCACCCAGTGTGGTTTGTTTGGATCATGCAGTGTTTTACGGCTTTTAAAAAAAACGTGAATAACATATAACAGACTTATGTTAACTTGGGTGACTGGGCAGGCAATGTACAGCAAGAGGGAGGTTGGCAAAGCAAAGATGAAGTTAGCAGGAGACACAGGGAGGAATATAAGAGTTTAAAAAAATGGAGGTGAATACTGTTAACTGGTCGTACATAGAGGGGATTGCAATCAGTGTAATGAAGCAAAGCATATATGATTTGCTGATTGTAAAACTGATCATCTGCTCTGCAATCCTTCACTCAATTAATACTAAAATATAAAAAAAAGACAATGCAATTCTTCCAGGAACTTTCTGAAGCCCCTTGTAAATGCGTATTAACAACAAAATTGTTTTGTAAAATCTTTCTAGATTGAATTGCAACATTATTAATAACTGAAAAAAATTTTTAAGTATATATTTTATATAAAGGACCACATTTTGCTTTTGCAAAGATTAACGCTTGGCATTGATCCTACAAATCTGTTATTAACAATGGCTCCATTAGTTCTGGCTATTTCCCAAATGTGTGCATTTATACTTAACCTCTGCTGCCTCAGTGCATTTGTTGTTGTTGTTAAGTGCCGTCAAGTTGGTTCCGACCCATGGCGACCCTGAACAGGGTTTCTGAGGCTGTAAATCTTTACGGAAGCAGAAAGCCTCATCTTTCTCCCATGGAGCAGCTGGTAGTTTTGAACTGCTGACTTGGTGGTTTGCAGCCCGATTCATAACCACTACACTACCAGAGCTCTGCCTCAGTGCATAGCTCCTATAAAGTTCTGGGTTTGTGAATGATCATTGAGAATTTTTGTTTTTTAGTGTTGCAAGGAACCACCCAGCAGAACTTGCAATCAATAGAGGTAGAAGAGAACTTTGATATCATCCATCTTGGATACCTATCTGAGAAGCTTCTAGACTACTTGTCTTACCTTTAATGAGATCACTAAACATCCTTACTGGGTCCTGGTTTGGCACTGTAGGATAGCAACTAAACTATAAATTGCAAGGTCCTTGGTTCAAACTCACAGCTATTCCTTGGAAACCTTATATAGGGTTGTTACAAGTCAGAAATTACTTGGCAACCCTTAACAACCGTAACAACAAAAAACATCCTCACTAGTCGCTATCAAATTCTTTTCCCTTAAATATAATACCGTTTATTCTATCTGCTACGTCATGGATTGAATTGTCTCCTGAAAATATGTGTCAGCTTGACTAGGTTATGGTTCTCAATGGTTTGGCACTAATGTGACAATCTCCCTTGATGTGCTGGTGGGATAATCCAATAAAGGAACTAGGGTTGGCATTTTTGTTATTAAGTGTGTCCAGTTATGACTCATAGTGACCCTGTATAGGATTTCTAAGGAGCAGCTGCTGGGTTTGAATGGCCAGCCTTGTGATTAGCAATTGAGTGTTTATCCCACAGCACCACAGCAATCTCATATTGGACCTGATCCTATGTAGGGGGTGATTTCCAGGGGTGTAGGATGCAACACCTTTTATCTTACAAGAGATAAAAGGTGAGAAAATGAGCAGAGAAAAAGAACCCACTACCACCAAGAAAGAAGAGCCAGGAAGGGAGTGTGCGCCCTTAGGACCTGGGGTCTCAGCACTGGAAAACTCCTAGATCCAGAGAAAGGCTGATGTGAAGATGCATGGAGATCTCCAAGGAGTTTTGAGCCTACGGATGCTGAAAGGAGACACAAGACCTTTCTCCAAGGCTGGTACTCTGGATTTGGATTTCCAGCCTCCAAAACTGAGAGAGAATAAATGTGTATGTGAAAGCCTTCCTCTAGGGCTATTTCTGTTATAGCAGCACTAGATAGCTAAGACACGCTCGTATCTATTCAGAAATGTTTTCTATGTTGTGATTCAGCACACCATGAAAAGTCTTGTTGATGTCTATTTTTTTTTTGGGATGAGATTTTGTAATAAAGAAAACTTTTAAATAATGGAAATACAATTACATTTTGATACCTATCCAAAGTTATAAACTACAACTGAAGTTCGTTGCTTATAGTCAGTTTCTTCAACAGGTGAGAGCTCATAGAAGTCCTAAGCAAGAATGGATACTGAAGGCTTTCCTAGTTTTGTTCATTCCCAGCATCAGTCACATGTGTAATATGTATGTTACTGCTCTTCAGTGTACCCTCACATGTGTTTTCAAATGGTGGAGAAAGAACTGAAGATGCTCCCTCATTCCTAACACTCACAGGCCTCTCTTGTCTGTGAGTTCTTATATGTCTTTCTTATAAGGGATGAGGGCATTTTACATATATAAGGCTTCTCTCTTTTGTTGTTCACACTTTGAAATTCAGTGCCTCTCCTACAGCACCACACCAACCCTGGGAAACACTATATGGGGTAGCTATGCGTTAGCACCGACTTGACTGCAGTAAACATCGCCTTTATAAGTTCTTATATATTTAGAGAGGGATGCAGAGCAACTAGACTTTCCCATATCCCTTATATTCATAAGGCTTCTCTCCACTGTGAGTTCTTATATTCTTACTGAGATTTGAGGACTGACTAAGGGCTTTCCCACATTCCTTACATTCATAAGGCCTCTCGCCACTGTGAATTCTTAAAATGCCTAGTGAGGGCTGAAAGCCAGCTAAAGGTTTTCTGGCATTCTTTACATTCAAAAGGTCTCTCTCTGTGAGTTCTTATATGGCTGATGAGGTCTGTCGACTGACTAAAGGCTTTCTGATATTTTTTGCACTCATAAAGCCTCTCTCCTCTGTGAGCTCTTATATGTCTATTGAGGGGTGAGCTATCCCAAAATGATATGTCACACTCTTGACATTCATAAAGTTTCTCTCCACTGTGACTCCTCATATGTGTAGTGAAGGATGAGGAGTAAGATAACACTTTCCCACATTCTTTACATTGGTAAGGCCTCTGTTCACTGTGAGGTTTTTTATGTTTCCAAAGGGATGAGGAACAAATAAAGGTTTTCTGGCATTCTTTACATTTATAAGGCCTCTCTTTTCTGTGAGTTCTTACATGGATAGTTAAGTCTGAGGCCTGACTAAAAGCTGTCTGACATTCTTTTCACTCATAAGGCCTCTCTCCTCTGTGAGCTCTTATATGTCTATTGAGGAGTGAGATATCCCAAAACAACTTCCCACATTCCTTACATTCGTAAGGTTTTTCTCCACTGCGAGTTTGGCTATGGTCAATAAGGTTTGAGGATACAGTAAATGCTTTCTCAGATTCCTTACATTGATAAGGCCTCTGTCCACTGGTATTTTTTTATGTTTCTCAAGGAATGAGGAACAAGTAAAGGTTTTCCCACATTCCTTATATTCATAAGGCATCTCTCTACTGTGAATTCTTAAATGTTTACTGAGAAGTGAGGAGCTACCTAAATCTTTCCCACTTTGAGTGTGTTTATGTTCAATTACAGCTGAGGCATCACCAATGACGTCCCCAGATCTCTGACATTTACATGGCGTCTCTGTAGTGTGAGTCCCTCTATGTGTGATGAGAGACGAGAAACAACTCCAGATCCCCCTCCCCCATGGTCCTTATGTTTATAAAGTTTCGCTCCAGTAAGAGTTTTTACATGAGTTCTAAGGTAAGCAGAGCAACAGCATTCTATTCCACATTCTTTACACTGACGGGTATTGCAGCTGGTGAGTGAAATGATGTGATAATTAAATGATGAATAATCCATGGAGGCTACTCCATTCTTGTGGCAGTCAGAATATACTCTAGCAAGAATTCTTTTGTGCCTGTCAAAGGGTTTCCACACTGATTTTCTTCTTTACTTTTACAGAGGGTCTCTACTGTATGCCTTCTCCCATGCTTTCCCTGGCCACTGGGCTCATCTTCAATACCACAGAATTCTCTCAGCATGGTGAATTCCAACATTCTATGTTCATGATCCTGTTGAAAGAGTTACCAATAGGAGCCAGGTTCCTGAAGGTTTCCTTCATAACATCTCTATAATTTCCTCTGAGCAAGATCTAACAAACCCACTCTTCCTGGGTAAAGTCCATGGCCACATCATCAAACATCATTGAGTCCATTTCTTTGCTCCACATTCTGGAAGTCTATGTGAATATTCTCTCTCAGACAAAGAAGCCACTTCAGTAGAGAAGATTATGAGGAGGGCACAGAACTTGGGAGATGTTTCATTCTGTTGGTTCCACACCCGCCCCGGAGGGTGCGGGAGGTCGGAGCTCGAGCGGTCAGGCAGTGTCCGGACTATCCGGCCAGGCGGCACGGCGCAGGGGCCACTCACCAAGAACCCCAACCGGCTGCCTTGTCCTGCAGTGCGCTCTGCTGTTCCCGCCTGTCCATTTCTTTTTGATAATGTCAAGGAGAGTTGTTCTACTATACTGTGAACAATGTTTGGGAAACAGAAACATACGTGTGGGGAAGCTATGTCACTTAGAGATCAAGAAGTATCTAGAAGCATGAAGACAAAAGTTCAAAATTCTTTTCTGTCACCTGTCAACTATTTGACCTTAAGTAAGTTACTTCTTTCCTCGTTACTCTTGCTTACTCCAAGAACATTTCACCTGTGCTGGAATCGTTTGAGGCTGTGCTAAAGTACACTTTCGAATTCAGCAAATCTGGGGTTAGGCTCAAGGACCTGCCTTGCTAACAAGCCCCTCGGTGTTGCTGGCTGTGTTCAGTCTGTGAACTACTCTTTGAGTGGGAAAGTCTGACTGAGATACTAGATAAAACACATTTAGACCACTGCCAAACCGCCGGTCATCCAGTCAATTCTGACTCACAGAGACCCCATAGTAAGAATTCAAAACACCTTGTCTCAACTGTTAGTGCTGTTGAGCCTGCAGGTCAATTTAACAAGTATTGGTAGGAATATTTAATGTTCTTTTCCTTTGTCTGTCTCCTTGCATGCTGCTTTTGTTTCAGGCAGTTTTGTTGTATCTTCTGTATCCTGACAAATCATCTTAAACTCCTTTTTGTAAAAAGGAAGATTACATATCATCATATACACCAATAGCCAAAGAACACAGTCTCATGAATTAAAAGTCATGCGATTACAGAAACTAAACCTGAGTGTTGCTTGTAAGCACCTACACTCCTTAATTAATAAGAAACAGTCAACAGACCATACACCAATGCTTCTGGGAGATGCTCCCCATCACCCAGTGTGGCCTAACCACCCTTCTTCTTGAGTCATTTCCCAGGTTTTCAACCATAGTCCAAATTTTTCAAACTTACTTTGGGTTTTCACAATGCAGTGTCTGCCCGGATTTGGCCTTTGCATTCACTGCTTCCTATGTTGCTGTCTGTATCCTCCCCTCTTTTCATTGTTGCCCCGTTCTGGGAGCCACCTGAGCCCTCTTAGATCTAAGATGACTGCTTTTCCATAGAGTCTGGTAAGTTCTTTTGCCTACCTTTATCTTTCTGCATATTAAAATTTGATATTGTTAGCTACTTTCATGTTAATTACCTCTGAGTTAGTTACTCCTGCTATTTTACAGGTCAGTAGGCTAAAGTATTGAAGTAAAATGGCTCCATACAATAAGCTCTGGAATGCAAATGAAAAGGTCAGTGGTTGAAGCCCACCAGCTGTTGTTTGGAAGAAAGATAAGGCTTTCTTCTCTGGCCACCATTTATAGCCTCAGAAGCCATATACAAAGTTGCTATGAGTTGACATCAACTTGATGGCACATAGCACCAACAACAGTTTGAGTCACAGAGAGGTGAAGGGACTTGTCCCAGATTACACAGCCAGTAAGTGGCAGTCTGACTCAAGAGACTACACCATCTCTTGTCTTGCTGTTGCCAAATATACATGCATAACTGATGCTTACTTACTAATCTGCTCATTTGCTACCCAAAATAACAGCACTATGTTTACATACTAGTCTATCCTCAGGATTTAGAAATGAAACACAATAGTCATTACATATGTGCTCTATGATCAAATGGATGGATGGATGGAAATAAAGTAGACTGCCCCATTGTCCTGACACTGTAATTGTCAGCACATATGTGGTTTTATTCAGACACAGCAATCTTATCAAAACTCTATGCTAACTGTTAGTTCAAGTCAACCCATCTGTCTTCTCTCATTGAAAAGAATGCTTAAGAATACTAGAATTCCTAATTAGGCTTTAGTATTTGACAAACACGTCTCTCTTTAGTATTTACTATGAAGGTGTTTGGAATCCTGCTGTGGTGCTATAGGATAAGCACTTGACTACAAGATCAGTTTGAACTGCAAGGCCGGCAGTTCAAACTCATCAGCTGCTTCTTGGAAACCCTTTACAGGATTGCTATGGGTTGGAACCGACTCGACAGCACTGAACAACAGTAACAACATGAAAGTGTTGTAAATTAAACTGTATTTAACTTTAGGATTGACATTGTGCTCTTCTTCAGAGCTAGGAATCTAGTGTATAAACTACACACAGAATTAAGGAGGCAGGCTTATAAAGAGTGCATCTCTCTGAATTGACAGAAAAACACTATAAGGAAAGACATCCTGAGATCGTGCTCTCCACTGATCGTCCTGGAGTCCCGGGAAGGTATAAATTTAAAAGTTTCTGAAATTTGTTTTACAATTATTAAGAATATACTTGGCTGCTATTCAAAAGGTTGGAGGTTCAAGTCCATGCGGAGACACCTTGGAAGAAAGGTTAGGTGATCTACCCCTGAAAACTCCATCATTAAAAATCCTACTGAGCAAAGCTCTACTCTCATATGTATGGGGTCGCTGGGATTCAGGGTTGACAGGACAGCAACTGATTTTACTGATTATACTTCAGTCACATCATTTTCATTCCAAGGAGAGACAGCTCATGATCATTACTAAGATAAAAATAATGAATTTGTCTTCAGCCTGTAAAACATGACTGCCTAATTGCTTGCTTGATTGAAAATGAAATGAATTATTTGGATTAGACAAACTAGGCGCTTATAAGAAATGAAGTTACAATTCAAGAAGAGTGATGGGACCAAGCTAAACTGACCTTCTGAAACTATAATATGACTGCACAAAATATCATAAAAACATATTCTTAGGTATTTGTTTTGTAATTCGTAGTCAGAAGTATTATGCAGTTGATTAAATTGGACAGAAACCATTTAGCATGTGTCTTGAGGATTATTAAGTTTCTCAGGATTTGTGGTAATGAAGATAAACAGTTTAACCTTTGCCAGTCTCAGGACCTTGGTTTTCATAATGCCTCATTACGAAGAAACACACGAAGAGAAACTTGGAGAAATGTATTAGAAGGTACCATGCCTATTAATGATGTTCTGAACCTTTTACTTGTTTACTTTTATACAACAATTCTCTGTCCTCACCACATGATGTCTACTTTCTATAGCCAGAAAGCAATCCTTTTGAAAGACATCTTTAATCTCAAATTCTCAATTTAAGATGTTGCTGTGGTTAAGTACCATTGAGTCCATTCTGACTCATAGTGACCCTATATAGGGTTTCAGAAGAGTGGTTGGCTGGTAGGTTTGAACCACTGAGTTTAACACCACACCCGGATTCCAGTGTAGGATAGAATCAGCTTAGGGTGTTCTTGTTGTTAAGTGCCATCAAATCTGTTCTGACTCATAGAGACCCTGTATTGGGTTTTGAAGGAGAGGCTGATGGGTTTTAACAGCTGTCCTGGCAGTTGGGAGTCCAGTGCTTATCCTACACCACCACACCAGTTTATTATGTTATTGTTGTAAAAAAGTAAAATTTACCTACATGTGAACAGGGTAGCTTGCAATGCATTTTACAAACCTGAATTCATAAGAACAAACTTTGGGATGCTCTGTAGCATTTTTATAAGTTCCTAAAATTTGTTTTGCATTTTTATTAAGAACTATGCTTGAGAAGGAGCTCTGGTAGCATAGTGGTTACGAATTGGGCTGTAAACCTTAAGGTCAGCAGTTCGAAACTACCAGGTGCTCTGCGGGAGAAAGATGAGGCTTTCTGCTCCCGTAAAGATTTACAGCCTTTGGAAACCCTATACAGGGTCGCTAATGGGTCGGAACCGACTCGACGGCACTTAACTCCAACACACATGCTTGAGAAAGAAAGAAAGAGAAGAGAAGGAAAAACAGGAGCAGCTATCAAATTGTTTGTCATGAATTGAACTGTGTTCCCCCAAAATATGTGTTGCATATTCTAATCCCTATTCTGTGATTATAATTCCATAAGGAAATAGATTTTCTTTGTTATGTTAATGGAAAAAAGCATTAGGCAGGATGTGTTTTAACTTAATCTTTTCTGAGCTATAAAAGAGATTAACCAAGCACTTGAGCAAAAAGAGAGTGAGGTGGGAGATACCATGCCATGTGAATCTGGGTCTGGATCAGACGTTCAAAAGAGACTAGAACCTTCATCCAGAACAGTCAGGGTTTTCACCAGACCCAGCGCTCTAATTTCAGACTTCTGTCCTCCTTGACTTTGAGGAAATAAACCATTTTGTGATGTTTCTATTACGATGGCACTTGGAGTCCTGGTGTGGATGGCAAAGTCAATTTGAACTGCAAGGTAGGTAGACTTAAAAACAACCGTTAAATAAGACATGTCTTAGAATTAACAAATTCTATAATATAATGTATTAGTAAAAGCTACAATCTTTGCTGGCCAATAGAAACTGGTTGTTGTTAAATGCCATTGAATCAGTTACATACACCTCAGAGATACCCTGTATAGGGTTTCTGAGGAGTGGCTACTAGGTTTGAACTGCTGGCTTTGCATTTACTTATTGTTGTTGTTAAGTGACATCAAGTCAGTTCCAAGCCATAACAACCCTGTATTTGGTTTCTGAAGAGCGGCTGGTGAGCTTGAACCACTGACCTTGCAGTTCAAACCAACTTTGCAGTCGAATGCTACACCAGGAGTCCTTGTGTATAGTTGTTGTTAAGCGCCGTGGAGTCGGTTCCGACTCATAGTGACCCTGCACAGGGTTTCCGAGGCTGTAAATCTTTACGGGAGCAGAACGCCTCATCTTTCTCCCGCGGAACCGCTGGTAGTTTCAAACTGCTGACCTTGCGGTTCACAGCCCGATTCGTAACCACTACGCTACGTGTTTATCCTACAATGCCACACTGAAGTTTCTTGTATTAATAAAATAAAGCAGTTGAACTAGTAATGCATTTCCTCTGCTTCTCTCCAGTGAGTCTCAGGAGGAAATGAGCCAATGGGAGATCTTGCTTCTGATTCCCAAGGACAGTGATTCATTGATGAACAGTCTCCTGTGGGAGACGTCGACTTAACATTGCAAAGCCCAGCTGTGGATGGGGAGAAACATCCTTATTGAACCACAAAGACTGAAGCTACACTAAAGAGCTTTGTCAGAGACGCAGAAAACTCACGCCACAGTTCAAGATACTTCAAAATGGATCTAACCTTTCACTATTTCAAAGAGAAAAAGTAAGAAAGTGGATGGAAACTTAAGAGAGAAGGGCAGTCTCTCTCTTATCTTCCCAGTGGAGCCTATAAATAAAGCTCCTTTTTAAAAGGCCTAGCTTTGAGACTCTTTTTTGATCAAGCCACATAAGTGGATGATTGATTATTGAAAGAAATCATTTTATCATGGTTCTAAATCTTGGTTTGTCAAGGACTGTGGGGGGTATTGTCACTGTAATGCAAGATTGCATCTCAATAAGTAGAGGGAGGGAGGAACAAACAAACATTGTAGCAATGTAATATGGACCTGTTTAAAAGCTGAGAATGGTTTGTTACTAAGAAGATTGGAGAAGTAAGGGGTGCCTTCCTGGCAAAAATGAAACAAGTTAATTTCTGTCTTAAAATAAAATCTGTCTCTTAAACAATATTTGGAACTTGAAAAAAACTCAAAGTAGAACTGGAGAATGAATACATTTTTGAAAATTTCTTACATTTAAAGCAATATTGATTTTAGAATTTACCACATCAAAATTATGATTACCACTTTATTCATGCATTCATACTATTTCAAAAATAATAAGAAAAACACAAACTGAAATTATAGCATCGAGACATCACGTTTAGCATCTTATCTACAGTAAGTACTGGGAATGCTGGTAAAATTATTGTCATAATCTAACCACAGAAGGCCCAATGTAGCACTGTAGGATAAGCACTGGAAAGTTGGCAGTTGAAACCTACCAGTTGCTCCTAGGAAATGCTATACAGGGTTGCTATGAGTGTGAACTGATTTGATAGCACTTAACAACAGCAATCATGGGAGTATAAATTGATACATTCAGTTTGAACTGAAAGGTCAGTGGTTCAAGCTCCCCAGATGGTCCTCAGAACCCCTATACAGAGTCACAATGGGTTGGAACTGACTCGACTGCACTTAACAACAGCCACACAGTTGGAGGAAATATCTGGCAGTATCTTGTAACACTGAGAATATATAGGTTCTATAACACATACTGCAAAGTTGGTTTGAAACGCAAGATTGACAGTTCAAACTCACCAGCTGCTCCTTGGAAACCCTTTGCAGGGCTGCAATGAGTTGGAACTGACTTGATGGCACTTAACAACAACAACTCTGGAGTCCTGGTGTGGCACTGTGGGCTAATGCACTGGATTGCAAAGTTGGTTTAAACCATAAGATTGGCAGTTCAACCTCACCAGCTGCTCCTTGGAAACCCTGCACAGGGTCACTATACGTCAGAATCAGTCCAACAGCACTAACAACATAATACATTAACCTCATTGATAATCTTTTAAAACCCTCTTGTATGCATAAAAATAAGATTAATGTGTCCTTCTGTGGCACTGTGGGATAAGGCACTAAACCACCAAGTCTGTTTGAACCACAAGGTTGTTGGTTCAAACTCACCAGCTGCACCTTAGAAACTCTATACAAGGTCATTATGAGTTAGACTAACAACAACAATGTGTTATAGTACATTCCAAGTTTTGCAAAATAGTTCATGGAAAAATAGGGATGTTTCCACAAACTTTCTGAAGTCCCTTGTATACATCAGAGAATCACATATTCACAAGGTGACAAACTTAAGAGTCTCTAATACAGCAATTTGGGTAATAGTAAAATTAGAAACAACATGTACATACCTCCATAGGGGCACAGTGACACAATAGCCACACAATAGTATGATGTATACAGCAGTTCTCATTGCAAAGCAGATCTCAAAATCTAAACTCTGTGTTGGAAAGCAGTAAATTGCAGAATGATAATTACTCTATGAATCCATTTGTACAAGTAAAAGTATCACAAGCCAAAAAATTATTTATATAAATGGACTTATTTGGTAAACTATGAAAATTGGAATATTAAAGGACATGAAGTGATGAAAAACATGGGACATGTTTCACTACAGATTAGTCAATAAACATAGTGGTTACTGGTTAACTCGTCCCTGCCAGGGTTTGTACATTTGAAAAGAGACTTTGATTCTGTAAGAAGATGCTGTGAGGTTGGAATAGAGGCAGATGCTCACCACACCTAGAAGCAGAATCTTTGATGTAGTAAACAACATATGAAATTGTTTAGTGCCAATTAGTCAGTAAGTACAAATAATATCTTCTTGATTGTGTCATATTGTATAAGGTAGTGCAGGGACAGTAGTAACTAGGCAACCTATGGGAGTGGAAGGATGTTGAGGTAGAGATGTCTATGTATAGTAGATACACATGCCCTTCAAATTGCTTTTAAAATATGTCACAACACTTTTGAGATATTTTGAGACACTCATGTATATTGCAAAACTACTGGTTTGGGAACATGAAAGGAAAAGGATTGCTATTTAGAGAAATGAATACAATTGGCAAGGAGATGTTTGCTGTTGCTGAGGCCAGCAGAGTGGAGAGGCAAACAAGCTGCTTCCCAGTTCTGGTTATTACAGATAACAATTCTCTGAATGTAAGAGTCAGTGCACTGAATATTCAAGCAATCAATCAGCAGTCTTAAACCATAAAACAAAATAAGTATCATAAGCACATCGCCCACAGGACGGTTGCTATGCTACTGACAAGATTCTTAAAGCGAGTTCAAAAGAAAATGTACTCAATTTTCTTATAGACAAATGAAAGTGACAAGGAGGAAAAACATGCATCATGTAGTTTAGATAAAAGACGAGAAGGGTTTCTAGCAATTATATATTCTGCTGACAATGAGAAAAGCAAAAAAGCAAAGTGGAAGGAAGTTAGCACATGGATTTTGAGGATCGCATTAATTAAAATACACAGTGCTGGGCTTGGTTTAAAGAGGGTAAAATTTTAAAGGAAATTACAATGATCAAGAATGCTGAATGACCCATTAGTTTTAAACTGGTGCCTCCTAATTCAGTTCATTTATATACAGGTTATTATAAAAACCTAGAAAGTGTCCACACACTCTTATAATCCTATTATAAGTCAAATATTGTAAACTTACTGGTATGGATTCAATTGCGTGCCCTCAGAGTATCAGCTTGATGAGGCCCTGAGTCTCTGGCTTAAACAGTTACGCTCCATCTTGTGACCTGAGTTTTTCTCCTATTTGTTGTGAGTCCTAACCTTTGTGGTATTAATGAGGTATGATACAAACTACAGCATTCGGTTGTATATTGACTCAATTTCTTTTAAGACATAAAAGAGATTTGACAAGCAAGCATATATCAGAGGGACCTCCTGTCACCAAGAAAGAAGAACCAGGAAACAAGTGCATCCTTTGGACTCACAGTCCCGGTGCTGAGAAAATTCTAGATCCAGGGTAAATTGTTTGGATCCCACTGTGTGAGAATGGCTCCCGCTACAACTGGCACTGTGAATTTTAAATGATGCCCTCCTCAATTGGAGCTGTAGGATAAGCACTGGATTGTGAACCACAAGGTCAGCAGTTCAAACCCACCTGCAGCTGCTTGGAAATCTCCTGCAGGGTCACTCTGAGTTGGAACTGATTCCACAGCACTTACAACAACAACAACAAAATAGTGAGTGAAAAAGTAGATGGCTTTGGTATTTCTGTTATGGTAACACTAGATAACCAAGACACTTTTCCTTCCAGCGCATTAGAAATGTGGAGAAGTAGAAAATTATACTCCATCAGTGCAATGGAGCTGACTTTGGTACAATCTCTGACACTTGCTAACTCTATCAGTCTGAATAAGTCACCCAATTAATCTCGTTCTCAGGACCCTCACAGGAGAATAAGGAAACCAGCACATATTATCCATTAAATTTCTTTAAGCGCTAATATTTTAAGATTTCATTAATCTATATAATATGTGGTTACTGATGAGCCTCAGAAACCTATGATCCTGTGATCACTGTGAGTCAGAACTGACTCACTGGTACTTAACAGCAATACAATATGTTGTGGAAATAGGGAAAAAAGTCAAAGGTCTTTGTTGTTAAATGCCATCGAGTCAGTTATGATACACAGTGACCTTGTATAGGGTTTCTAAGGCGAAGTTGGTAAGTTTGAACTGCCAACCTTGCAGTTCAAACTGACCTAGCGGTCCAGATGGACCTTGATGTCCAGTGCTTTATCCTATACTGCTACACTATGTCTTTAAAGGAATGAAAAATATTATTTTAGTATATGCTCAATGCATGTTAAGGAGCTCTGGTAGTGTAGTGGTTACGAGTCAGGCTGCTAAACTTCCTGGTCAGCAGTTCAAAACTACCAACAGTTCCATGGGAGAAAGATGAGGCTTTCTGCTCCCGTAAAGATTTACAGACTTGGAAACCGATACAGGGTCGCTGTGAGTTAGAACCAACTCAGTGCACACCACTACCACCACTGCTGGACGCATGTTATTGCATTTTATGTGTGGCACAACTAATTATACTCTTAAAGTGATATATTCATAGGGATTTATGGGTGTTTCAAAATTATCAGTTTATAAAAATTGAATATGGAAATTCAGTGTTTGGGATATTACTCTCTGTGGTATAGTGAATTTATTTGTTATTGCTCTTCTATTCATAGTCTCTATAACTCCCATTAAATGATTGGGTTGTGGCTTTTAAGGGCCATAGAGTCAGTTCCATCTCTATAAGGTTTCCAAGGAGGGACTGGTGAATTTGAACCACCAACCTTGCAGTTCAAACACCCTTTCAATCCAGTGCTTTATTCCACAGAACCCATCAAGTTGGTTCCAACTCATAGCTACCCCACGCAAAACAGAATGAAACAGTGCCTGGTCCCGCACCATCCTCACAGTCATTGTTAAGCTTGAGCCAAATTCTGCTGCCAGTGTGCCAATCCATCCCGTTGGGGGTCTTCCTCTTTTTCACTGACCCTCCACTTTACAAGCATGATGTCCTTCTCGAGGGTCTGGTCCCTTCTGATTGATTACATGTCAGAAGGATGAAAGGCAAAGTCGGCCATCTTGGCTTCTAATAGGCATTTTAACTGTACTTCTTTCAACACAGATTTGTTTGTTATTTTGTCAATCCAAGATACTTTTAATATTCTCCTCCAACACCGTAACTCAAATACATCATTTCTTCTGTGGTCTTCCTTATTCACTGTCCCAATTTCACATGCATATGAGGTTACTGAAAATATCATGGCTTGGGTCAGGCATACCTTAGTCCTCAAACTGGTATCTTTGCTCTTGAGCCCTTTAAGAGGCACTGTGGGGCAGATTTGCCTAATGCAATACAGCGTTTGGTTTCTTGATGGTGATAGTGGGTCCAAGCGAAATGATGTCTTTGATAACTTTAATCTTTTCCCCATTTATCATGATGTCATTTATTGGGCTAGTTGAGTGCATTTTTGTTTTCTTTACACTGAGGTGCAACCCATAAGGTTGTGGTCTTTGTCTTCTTCAGCAAGTTTGTTAAGTCCTCTTCATTTTCAGCAAGTAAGATGGTTTCATCTGCAGATCACAGATTGTTAATGTGACTTCCTCTAGTTCTGATGCCATATTCATCTTCATATAATTTAGCTTCTCAAATTATTCACTTTGCATACAGATTGATAAGTACAGTGAAAAAATACAACCCTGGTGCACACCTTTCCTGATTTTAAACTATTCAGTGTCCCCTTGTTCCGTTCAAATGACTGCTTCTTAGTATATATACAGGTTCCTCATGAGCACAATTGTATCTCTTCCAATCATTTGGCCAGTTAGCTGCCTTCCAAATTTTATGGCATAGATGAATGAGTGTCTCCAATGCTGCATTAGTTTGCTAAAAGATTTCAATTTGTATTCAATCAGTTACTGGAGCCTTGTTCTTTGCCTGTGTCTTCAGCGTACCTTAGACTTCTTCCTTCAGTACCATCAGTTCTTGATCATATGCTGAATATGGACTGTTTATTTTTGGTACTGTGACTATCTTCTTTTGATGCTTTCTGCACCATTCAGTATTTTCCTCATAGAATCCTTTAATATTGCAAGTCTGTTGTGTTGTTGTTACGTGCTGTCAAGTCCATTCTGACCCATAGTGACCCTGTATAGGGTTTCCGAAGAGCAACTGGTGAGCTTGAACACCGACCTTGCAATTCAAACTGACCTTGCAGTCCAGTGCATTAACCCACAATGTCACACCCGGACTCCAGTGATTGGGTGGGAACATGCAAATAGGCTGTATGGAACTCTAAGGAGGGAATTGGTTGGTTTTGCCATTCTGCTAGGTTTAAAATAAGCAACCTCAGAAGCAGGAATGGGGCATCTCAGAATACCATCAAAGAGGAACTACAAGCAGAGTGTATCTTTCGTACCTCACGGTCCCTGCATGGAGAGGCAGCAGCAGATAGCAGCATGGAGAGACAGAATGTCAAGAGAAGTGGGTGATTCCCTCAGACTGAGTGAGGTTGGTTTGTTGCCTGGTGTCCATTTGGGCCTATAACCACTGGTATAAAGGAGCTTGTAATACTTGCCATGGGGCTGAGTGGCTGGGAGTCCAATGAGAGAGGTCTGCATGGTTGAGAAGAGGCTCTCCTGCCCAAAGAGCTGCTGTATCCTGAATGTTTTTACTCCTGATCTATACCCCATTCATTTTCCTAATAAACCTTTGTCTATAAGTTCTTTGTGGCCATTGCAATGGACTGTCGAACCAGCAGAGAAGTAGAGTGCAGAAGGAGAGATGGTTGGCATCAGAATAGGGTAAAGAAAGTTGGGTGGTGGAGGCATATCTGCCATGTGTCACAGAGGAATCAGCATTGGGCTGATGTGGAGTTTGGTTCGCCTTCCCTCTTGACAAGCTGGACAAATTCAGACACCATTTTTCAGCCCATTTTTGCATTTTCCTTTTTGTGATATAATAGAAGAATAATTATCAATATTTCCATTGTATTTCTGGGATGATTTAAAAATGAAATTTTCATGCTCTCAAAGAAACATAAATTGATATTGAAGTGGTTGATAAGTTTGCTTCAGAATTTAACGGCTTATTTTGGAAGAATAAGAGAGTAAAATAGTTTATGAAGGAAAAAACAATGCAGGGATGAGTTTTCCAAGCTGGCAAGGCAAGCCTATGCCAACTGTTTGCTTGGCCTTCCTGTAGAGTGGTCTGCTTGCATCTGTGGTCAAACCTGGGCCAGAGCTCCAGACTTGTCACAGACCTCAAAAAAAGAATATGAGAAAAAGCCCACAACAAACCATTTATCTTTATTTTTAAGATATCTTTGAAGGAAGTTGCATACATAATTTCTGTTCTCATTCCATGGACCCAAACTGATCACAGAGTCACATATTTCTGGCAAAAAGGCCGGGAACTGTGGTCCCTAACACAGTGGCCAAGTACCCAGCCAGACCTAGGAACATTGTGTTACTAAGACAAACAATAGAGAAATGTATATTACCAAGCAAGGAAGTTACTAGAAAAGGTAATACGTCCACTCTCTTAAAACAGATTATTGGGGAGCTGGAAAAGGGTATTTAAAAATATATTTTGAGTGTGTATGTGCCATGTGGGAGGTGAGTTATTACTGTAGAGCACCGGGCATTCATTGAGTCAGAACCCCTTGTTTTCAGGGCATATGCCAATTTTGCCCAAGGTGACTCATGAAAACTTTACTGTATCAGCACCAGCATCTGATTCACTGACTGGCAAGAAGGATGCTTATTAGTTCCATAGAACTTTACTTGGGCTCTAATTAATTCTCACCATGTCCAGAATACTGAAAAACCCAGGAACATTTACTATAGTGGTCTAATTTGGGAAGAGTATGCTGAATAGAATAGGCTAAAGAACTTCCTTTGAGAAAGAACAAAAAATAATAGTATCCTTTCACAAATATATGTATGTTGTTGTTGTTAAGTGTCTTTGAGAATCAGTTCCAACTCATAGTGACCCTGTGTTGTGTTTCTTAGGAGCACCTGGTGAGTTTGAACCACCAACCTTTAGGTTCAAATGGATCTTGAGGCCTAGTGCATTATCCTGCAGTGCCACTCCAGGATTCCAAATATTTATGTAGCTATGACTTAACATGAAAAATGGCAATTTACACATAGGATTTACATGTCATTTATGTCATTTCTGACCTATAATGAGCTTATATAAGGTTTCTAATAGTGGCTGGTAGATATGAATTGCCAATCTTGCTGTTACTGTTGTTGTTATTGTTACATGCCAATAAGTCAGTTCTGCTCCATAGTGACCCTGTATAGGTTTCCAAGGAGTTGCTGGTGAGCTTGAACCACCTACCTTGCTGTTCAAACTGAACTTTGCAGTCCAGCGCATTAACCCACAGGGCCACACCAGGACTCCTTGCTGTTACTAGTCGAGTGTTACTAGTACAGCTCTACAACACGGCTCAATTTAAATATAGAACCTATATAAATACAGAACTCATATAAATATAGAACCTATATAATATAGAAACATGAGGCTTTCTACTCCCGTAAAGATTTACACCCTCGGAAACCCTGTATAGGGTCGCTATGGGTCGGACCCGACTCGATGGCACTTAACAACAACAACAACAACAATGTAAATATAGCACCTATATAAATACAGAACCCATATAAATACAGAACCTATATAAATACAGAACCCATATAAATATAGAACCTATATAATATAGAAACTATGTAAATATAGCACCCATATAAATATAGAACCTATATAAATATAGCACCCATATAACTATAGAACCTATATAAGTATTGTTGTTGTTGTTAAGTGCCATCGAGTCGGGTCCGACCCATAGCGACCCTGTACAGGGTTTCCGAGGGTGTAAATCTTTACGGGAGTAGAAAGCTATAAGTATAGCACCTATACAAATATAGCACCTATATAAATACAGAACCCATATAAATACAGCACCTATATAAATATAGCACCTATATAAATACAGAACCCATATAAATACAGAACCTATATAAATATAGCGCCCATATAACTATAGAACCTATATAAACACAGCACCTATATAAATATAGCACCTATATAAATACAGAACCCATATAAATACAGAACCTATATAAATACAGAACCTATATAAATACAGAACCTATATAAATACAGAACCCATATAAATACAGAACCTATATAAATACAGAACCCATATAAATACAGAACCTATACAAATATAGAACCTATATAACAAAATGGGATCTGTCCAGTTGATCTCAATACATGGTGACCTATATGTACCAGAGTAGAACTGGGCTACTTAGGGTTTTTAATTTTCCAAAAGTTGATCAACAGACCTTTCTTCTAAGGTGCCTCTGTTCTGGGAGAGTCAAACCCTCATCCTTGTAGTTAGCTGCTGAGCTTGTCAACTGCTTTGCACTACCCAGGGATCCAGAATCTACATAAACAAACAGAAACACCATAGTCAGTATATGTTTTCTCTTTCAAGATTGTTTTAATTTTAATGGAAGATTACCTACAATGTATTTTATTAAGTTTATGGGTTTTTCATCTAGGGCAGTGGAAGAGATTTTACATGTCTGTTTTGGCATTTGGTATTCTTTATGCCTACTTTGACGTTTTAAATATATTGCTCATGTTTGCTAATTTCACAGTTTAAGAGGCTGCCCTTTCTAACTTTAGAAGCCAGAAACCTTTATTATCCACCTCTCTTGAGGAATGACAAAGACCTGTGCTCTACCCTTTAGATAGACACATGCCAGTCTTCAAATATAATGCTCAAAATGAAAAGTAAGCAGCATGCTTTATTCATTTCTGGCATGGCAACTGCAAATCGCTTCTATTTCTGGAGATTCCACTAGTAGAGATTCTGGATTTACTATCTAACATCCATTGTAGTGCGTATAGCCACGCAGATCTATACACTGGTTTACTGTCCCTGTTAGACATTTGAACACCTAATATGGAGTCCTGGTGTGGCACTGTGGAATAAAGTACTGGACCACAAGGATGATATGAACCAAAAGGTTGGTGTGGTTCATACTCACCAGCTGCTCCTTGGAAACCCAATACAGGGTCACTATGAGTAGGAAACAACTCGACGGCACTTAACAACAACAACAATATCCTTTAAATGGTGAAAAACTGTTAGTACTCAGATACAGTTGTTATAATACACTGAGCATGTATTTACCTGCATTTGTTTATAGGTCTACAATAAAATAACACAGTAGCAAGAACCTAAAATTCTGTGTAAAGGGTCATTCTTCTCACCCATTCCTTATCTGGGCCTCAAAAAACATCTCCATAAAGTGGTCCTCAATAACAACAACAACAAATGTATCTAGAAATAACTTCCCTGTGCTATTTGTGCAATTTGTCAATTCACTATATTATCTGACAGTTGGAACTTGGCTTCATATTTGTCTTCCTATGTCTTCTTTTGTTTTCCAGGGGCAAAAAGCCAGAAAACTACATTTCCCAGACTTTCTTGACAGTTACTTTTCATTAAATTATACAAATGGAGGAAAGTGACAAGCAGGTGATTGGAGAAGGAAGGAAGAACCAGTATCAACAGCAGTAGCAGACAAGTCGGGCCTCTGGTTCCTTGTCGGGCAGTACGGTTCTGAAAGCAATAGTAGGAGCAGGCTCTGCAGCAGCCTGGGCAACCGCAGGATCCATGACAAAGACGGCTCCAGAGATTTTGGATTTCAAAGCTCTGAAACATCAGCAGGAAAGTAGCATTCTGTCTGTCAGCAAAATAGGGCAGCGATCATTACAAGCAGTAGGTACAGTATGAGAAATCTAACAGCCCCAGCGACAGCGCTGATAGCAGTCAGGGGCTCTGGATAGTATTTTTATTCACCTCTGAGGGTAATGGCAGCTGCCCACCATCATTAACTTTGAATAACTCCATCTTTCTCTTTCTGTTCTAGTCCTACTCTTTAATAAATGTTTCCATGTTTTGAATTCCCTGTCCTGAACTGCTTTTTATTTTCCTGATGCGACACTAATTAAAAACAAGAAAAAAATTGAAGCATTTTGGATTTTGGTGGGACGATTTATAATTCCAAAACAAGAGAGCAATGGTATGTACTTGAAATATCTTATTAAAATCACCAGGATTCTACTTTTGATTATAACAGAGTAGGTTTTACTAGACCAATAAACCTGGGATAAAATAAAATACAAAAATCTGTTGGAAGACACTGAGACATTTCTGACGCAGGCAACACTTGAATGAAGATGAAGCAAGTTAATTGAGGTCAATGGTCATTTTGCACAGTATGTAGGGCATCTGCCAATCCTTAAGTGACACAAAGTCAGAGATGGTGTCAAGCACCAGTGCCCACGCTAAGTCCACTAGTGGAACTTGTAGGATGGGGAGAAAAATGGGTAGGGACCAAATGCTACCAAGAAGATCAGAGGACCCAACATGCAATGCCAGTCTCCTTTGAAATATTTTCCAGTTCCTAAGTTGAACATGACAAGAAGCTAGAAGCTGAGGTGCAATTTGTTGATAGCAGTCTCAATGTAAGGAGGGATAAAATGAAATTGAAGTTCGTGGAACAACAAAGAAGGAAATGTTCTAGTGAATATCTCAAGCTCTCAGTTGGAAGTACTGCAGGTCTAGAGAGATAACAATTCATCATCCAGTCACATCACAACATGATTTGATGAAGGTGATCTGCTCCTTCTGGCGGCCTGTCTGTTTCTACAATTTTTCATTCATGGTTTTGGCATTAAATAAAACTATCAGTCATATCAGGAAATAGGGCTAAGCAAAAAACATCAACAACAAAAATATAGACAATAGCCATCAAGTCATATTTAATCCTGATATTGGAGTTAAAATGTAGGGATTTTGCAGATCTGGTAGTGTAGTGGTTACAAATCGGGCTGCGAACCTTAAGGTCAGCGGTTCGAAACTACCAGCCGCTCCGCAGCAGAAAGATGAGGCATTCTACTCCCGTAAGGATTTACACCCTCGGAAACCATGTACAGGGTCGCTATGGGTCGGAACCGACTCAACGGCACTTAACAACAACAACAAGTGAGTTATATGGGCTAAACAATAAAAGATAAGGGAAACTTTCACCAAAGAACTGGAATCTTTACAGAGAAAGAAAGAAAATCTATACAGCTTGAAAAATAAAGTAGCTAAAATTATTTTATTCATGTTAAGCCTCAAAGTTGTTGTTGTTAAGTGTCATAGAGTCACTTATGACTCATAGGAACCCTGCATATGGTTACCAAGGCTATAAATCTTTGCAGGAGCAGAAAACTTCATCTTTCTCCTGAGTAGTGGGTGGTGGGCTTGAACTGCAAAACTTTTGGTTCTCAGTCTTGTGCTTATCATACAAAGCCAGTAAATCTATCCCCATTGATTCTGACTCATAACATCCCTTTAGGATTTCAGAGATGTAAATCTATATGGGATCAGACAGCCTCATCTCTCTCCCTCCGAGTGGCTGGTAGGTTTGAACTTCCAACCTCACATTTAACTGTCCAACATTTAACCCACAGCATCACCAGGACTATGTTATTATTGTCAAGTGCCATCAAGTCAGTTCTAATTCATAGCAACCCTATATGTTTCCCAAGGAGTGACTGCTAGGTTTGAACCACCAACCTGGTGGCTAGCAGTCCAGTACTTATCCAACAGTACCACACCAGGAGTATTGTTGTTAAGTGCCATCGAGTCCATTCCAACTCATAATGACTCTGTACAGGGTTTTTAAGGAGTGGCTGGTGAGTTTAAAATGGTGACCATGAGGTTCTAATCGACCTTATGGTCAAGTGTTTATCCTACACCAAGAGTATAGAGGACAGAAAAAAGGAAAATATAAAAAGGAGCTTAAACAAACAAACAAATAAAAAAACACATAAAAGGTAACACACATGCCATTAGAATGAAAAATATCCAGAAGAAATGAAAAAAAGTTAATAAAATGAAAGTAATACATGAATTGTTGTTGTCGTCAAGTGCCGTCGAGTTGGTTCCAACCCATAGCGGCCCTGTATAGGGTTTCAAAGGAGCAGCTGGTGAGCTTGAACCGCCAACCTTGCAGTTCAAACAGCTTTGCCGTCTGGAGCATTAAACCCCAGCACCACACCAGGACTCCAATACATGAATATGTAATAATAATACGAATATACAATCAGACTATTTCAAATCTAACTAAAGGCATCAAGAATCTCTAGAAATCCTGAGCAGAATAAGTCAAGAAAAACATGCCTACCTACATTCCAATAAAATAAATGTAAAAACAAAGGAAAAAAAGGAAAAGGAAAAATTCTAAAAGCAGACCAAGGAATTAAAAAATAGATACAGCACTTTCAGAGTAGCAACAATAATGCTGCTAATTTCTCACCCCACCCCACACAAAAAAAGAAAGATGAAAAGGAAAATATAAAACAAAACTACATCCAAGACCAAAGAAATGACATCATTAGTGTGGTAAAAGGAAGAACTGGTGTCCTAGATGTATATACACAAAAAATTTCATAGGTAAACAATCAAAAGAAAGCTGATATAACAATATCTGCAAAGCAGACTTGGAGCCAAGAAACATTCCTATGACGTACGGTCCACCCACCAAAAAGATACAGTCATGATTTGATATAGATTCACTTCAAATTGTCTTATATTTCCTATCTCTTATTTGCTTTGGAGAAGTCTAGGTGACACAGAGTTTAAGCGCTTGGTTGTGGAACTGATCATTCTGGGGTTAGAATCCACCAGCCTCTCAAAGAGACAAAGATGTGCCACCAGGTGGCTTCCATGAAGATTACAGCCTTGGAAACTCTATGAAGGAAGTTCTACCCTGTTCTCAGAGTTGAATTCATGACAAGTTTGGTTTTTGGTGGTATTCGCTTTGGAGTAAATTGTGATGCATCACAAACGCAATTATTTTGAAACCCCATTATTATGACAGAATAGAAAAAAAAAAAGACATGTCATTTCAAAGTTATAGCTTTATAGATGATTTCTATTCCTAGAAGAAAATAAATTACTGTAATCCATAGTTCTTGAAACATTTTGCAGCCCCAGACTAACTAAATGAGAATAAAATGACAACCAAGTTTAGGCACATATGTGTATATTAAAACACAAACAGCATTTTTTTCTGACTTCATATGTATTTTTGTGTATTCATTAGAAAACCTTTGGAGGTACAGAAAAGCAAGAAATATAAAAACCAACTTGTAAGCATACTGTTGTTGTTGTTGTCAGGTGCCATCGAGTCGGAACCAACTCATAGCGACCCCATGCACAGCAGAACGAAACAATGTCTGATACTGGGCCAACCTCACTACCGCTGCCACACTTGAGTCCATCAATGATGCCACCTGGCTGATCCATCTCGTTGGGGGTCTTCCTCTTTTTCT
>NW_006408639.1:364873-371077 GCF_000296735.1 Chrysochloris asiatica | reverse complement strand
GGCACATAACAACAACAATAACAACAACAACTACCTACTAAACCAACACAAATAGAAGTAGAAAATTAAAATAGATGCATAAGAAAATAAGTAATTGAAGATGTCAAAACAACAACAAAAAGAAAACCCCAACCCAGATTATTCACTAGAGATTTTTACCAAACGTTCATAGAAGAGTTGACACCAATTCTGCTAAAACTAATCCAGAACATAGAAAAGGAAGGCTTATTTAATTCATTCAGTGATGTCAGCATAACACTGATCCCAAAGTGAGGCAGACACCACAGAAAAAAAGAGACAAAATTACAGACAAATATCCCTCATGAATATAGACACACAGAAAAAACATCTCAAAATTATAGCCAACAGAATTCAGCACCATGTCAAAAAAATAATACATCATGATTAAGTGTGAATACTACCAGAGCTGCGAGAGTGATTCAACATTAGAAAATCAAATAGTTCACTTGTCTGAGAAAATCCAAATATCATTGCTGAAAACTCCAGCAATCTTATGTATAAAATTGATAGGTCAAATGGTGGGCTGAAAATTTTAGACAGATGTCTATAGTCTCAAGGAAAATTCCTTCTCCCTTCAGAAACCTCAGTATTTGTTCTTAAGATCTATGACTGTTCAAATGAGGCTCACCCACATTATGGAGTGTAAACTGTCTTACTTATGATCAACTGATTTAAACATGTAATCACCATCTAAACATCCAGATTACTGCTTGACCACACAATTGGTATCCATCATGTAGTCAAGGTGACATGTAAAATTAACCATATAATCCTCATGGGAATTGTGTGTGTATCTTCATTTGTATGACTCAAACTCTAAAAAAGAATTACAAGTTACCCACGAAACTTGATATTCTCATCTGAAGAAAAGGAGAAGGTAGCACTTGATTATGTTCTTGAATTAAATATTTTTCCAATTTCTACAGTTTATTATGTCTGGACTCAACATAGGAGCCCTGGTGGCACAGAGGGTTTTGTGTTGAGCTGGTAACACTGGGGTCACTGGCTCAAACCCATCAGCTGCTCCACAGGAAGAAGATGGGATGCTTGCTTTTTAAGCATTTAAAGTATGGGAACACCTACGGAGCCATTCTTTTCTGTCTTACAGGATCCCAGAAAGTCAGAATTGACATCATGGCAGTGAGTTTGGTTTTTTCATTTTTGTTTTGTCTTTTGGAGGCTGGAACCCATATAGATTTTGTATAAAACTACAAGAAGTTAAGTGCTATAATTTCTACTTTTCACACTCAATAATAACTTGCTAAGTCTCTTAACATAACTACCATAAAGGACACATTGCTATATTGTGGTTAAGTGTTGTTCAATCAGTTCTGACTCATAGTAACCCTATGCTCCATAGAACAAAATACTGCCCAGCCCTGTGCTATCCTCACAACTGTTCTGTGCTGACGTCAATTGCTGCTGCCACTGTGCCAGTCCATCTACTTGGGGTTCTTCCTCTTTTGCACTGACCCTCCACTTTATCCTTCCCCAGGGACGAACTAGTCCCTTCTGACAATGTGTCCAAAGTAAAAAAGAAATGAAGTCTCACCAACCTTGTTTCTAAAAAGCACTCTCGCTGTACTTCTTCCAAGACAGATATTTTGGTTTTTCTGGTATTCCATGGTATTTTTACTGTTCCTCACCAACACCATAATTCAAATCCATCAATTCTTCTCCTTTGTTCTTTATTCCTTATCTTTATTCTTAATTCCTTATGAGACCATGCTATTTTCAATTGCCTCATTGTCACATGCATAGTTAGTCCTCTAAGTGACATCTCTGCTTTTTGAAAACTTTAAAGAAAACTTCACAGTTGATTTGCCTAATGCAATATGTTGTTGTTGTTGTTGTTTTAAATTCGTGACTGTTGCTTCCATGTGTATTGATTGTGGATTCAAGCAAAATGTAATCTTTGACAACTTCAAACCTTTCTTCATTTGTCATGATGTTATTTATTGGTCCAGTCGTCAGCATTTTCATCTTCTTTACCTTGAGATGAAATCCATATTGAAGGCTGTAGTCTTTGATCTTCATCAGTATTTCAAGTCCTCTGCTTCCAGCAAGCAAAGTAGTGTCATCTATACACCGCACACTGTTCATGATTCTTCCTCCAATCCTGATGCAACATTTTTCTTCATATAAACCAGTTTCTCAGATTATTGGCTCAGCACACAGATTGAATAAGTAGGGTGAAATGATAAAATCCTGACACGTTTTCTTGTTTTAAACTATTCAGTATCCCTTTGTTCCATTCAAATGACGGTCTCTTTGTCTATATAAAGGATATACAAAAATACACTAAAGTGTCGTGATATAACTGTTCTTCACAACGTTATCCACAGTTTGTCATGATCTATCTAATGTCAGCCCTGGTACCCTTAGCGCCACATTCTCTTTGGAATCTGGCTTCAGTTTCTGTCAGTTCCCTGTCGATGTACTATTGCAACTATTTTTTATTATCTTCAGCAAAATTTTACTTATGTGTGATATTAATGATATTGTTCTATGATTCTCACATTCTGTTGTGTCCCCTCTCTTTGGAATGGGCACAGATATGGATCTCTTCCAACCAGCGGGCCACGTAGCTGTCTTCTTAATTTCTTGGCATAGATGAATGAGTGCCTCTAGTACTGTGTCAGTTTCTTGAAAGATTTCAGTTTGTATTCCGTCAATTCCTGGAGCCTTGATTTTTACAAGTGCCATCATTACAGACTGAACGTCTTTCAGTACCATCAGTTCCTCACCGTTTGCTAACTCTTTAAGTGACTGAACAGCGACCATTTCTTTCTAGTACACTGACTCTGTGTATTCCTTCCTTGTTTTTGTTTTAAAGCTTTTTGCATCATTCAGTATTTTGCCCATATATCTTCAATATTGCAATGTGAGGCTAGAATTTTTTCCTCAGTTTATTCAGCTTGAGTAATTCTGAGCATGTTTTTTTCCTTTGGTTTTCTAATTCTAGGGCTTTGCACATTTCATTCTATTACTTGAATTTGTCTTGTCAAGCAGCCTTTAGTGGTTGGTGAAATGCACATATGCTTTTTAAATGAGCACTGATGATTTTAAAACTTTTTTATCTGTCAAATATTATTGCATTCAATAGACAGCATGGATACCATATATTTCTATGTTTTAAAATTAAATGTATTTTAAAGTTATCAGTAATTTCTACAGGTATATATCATATATCAGTTACATAATGTATGATAGAAAGTTTGTGAACATATATTACACATATTCAAAACATTGTAGATAAAATATCAATGTAATGTATTATAAGTTGGTAGAGTATAATACAATGACATATAGTTTGCCTTCAAATAATACAAGATACTGCTTTAAAATAATATTAACTGTCTATATTTAAGTACTACAGTGTAAAGTATTAATTTCTGAAGGAACACACAGAATAGGAATAATTGTTGAAGAAACACAGCATCTATTCTTTTCCTATGTATAAAATTGGGTGAATGATTTTCTATCCACTTATTTGAAAGCTAACAGACTAGCCCTATTATATTGGTAAGTAAAAGAGTAATTTCTTCTAAAAAGGCACTCCAAAACAAAAGAGCTTCTTCTTATTTTGCAGTTCTGATAGTAGTGTGCCTTAAGAGTAGGGGAATCCCTGTTGACTTTATACATTATACCACACACACACACACAAAATGCACAGAGACCTTTAAGCCTACCACCAATGAATGAGTTTGGTCTCATACTGAATAGAGTTTCCAAGAGGGCAAATCTTTATGGATGCAGACAGCTTCATCTTTCTTCTAAGGAGTCATGAGTGAGTTTGAATTGTCAACCTTGCAGTGATCAGCCCAGTATTTATTCCATAGCACCGTAAGAGCTCCTACTTAGGTACTTAGAAGACTTAATATAGGGGTGCGTAGAAATAAGGTCAAATCTACTTTAATATAATTCAGGTGTCAATTTCTTATTGTGGCTTGCATGCTAACATGATGCTGAAAGCTATGCCACCTCTAGTTCAAATACCAGCAGGGTCACTAATGTTAGACAGGTTTCAGTGAAGCCTTGAGATGAAAACATAGTAGGTAGAAAGGCCTGATGAAAGCATAATGACCAGCAGTAGAACATCATCTGATATAGTGCTGGAAGTTTGACCCCACCAGTTGAAAGGCACTCAAAATTCAACCAGAGACGAGCTGCCTCTTTAAAATAGAGTCGACCCTAATAACATACAAAGCTTTCAGACCCATCATTTGCTGATGTAACATGACTCAAAATGAAAAGAAACCACAATATGCAGACGATATAACCTTGTTTGGCAAAAGCAAAGAGGACTTGAAGCAATTACTGATGAAGAGCAAGGACTATAGCCTTCAATACAGATTACACCTCAATGAAAAGCAAATAAAAATCCTCACAACTAGATGAAGTAACAGCATCATAATAAACAGAGAAAAGATTGAAATTGTCAAGGATTTCATTTTACTTGGATCCATAGTCAACCGTCAAACAATAGTCAAGGAACCAAATGATGCTATGCAAACCTTACCCTCCACAACCCTGTGACCAGAACAACTAGCTGATTCTGTTATCACTGCCAGCAGATCTGAGAGTGATCATAATGCATGGTTCTGAATAAAGTAAGAAAAAAATGTGGATAAGATTCAAAATCATAAAGGAGACCAGGCTTACTAGTGTGATACAGACTGGTGTAACCCTGAGACTATGATTCTCAGTCACTCTTCAAGCCTAGAACTGAACTCCCATTATCCCCATGGTTCAGCTTTCAACCAAATACTAGACAAGCCCATAAGGTGAATGGAGTCCTGGTGTGGCGCTGTGGATAAATGCACTGGACTGCAAAGTTAGTTTTAATCTCAAGGTCAGTGGTTCAAGCTCACCACCCACTCCTCCAAAACCCTATTCAGGGTTGCTATGGGTCAGAATCAATTCGATGGCACTTAATTACAATACAGTGAGCTGTAACATCAAGGGGGTACACACCACTTACAACACCAAACATGAAATTAAAAAGAATAGGAAATATGACATGGCCATGGAGGGCTAGAGCTGAGAGTGAAGCATCCAGCTGATACGAAGTGAGGGCATACACACAAGGGCACTCAAACTTGCAGATAGTGCCCATTGAAACTTGCTTCAATGGCTGAATTTTCAGAATCCAACTAGAGGAAGGAAAAGAGGGGAAAAAATTTTTTTGTTTTTTAATTAAAAAAAAACACAAGCGTAAATCACTAATCTGATGAACTTGACCTATACTTCTGGATGTAATAGCTTAAAATAACAACCAAGAGAGAAAGAATCTTTACAGCAAGGATCATTCCCATGATAGGGATGGGCAATTAAGACATTGGCTACCTAAAATGGAGGGGGGGGGGTGTTGTAAAGGCACAAAGTGACTGGCTTACAAGTTTTCAAGAGAGAATTTAGATTCAGAGTGTGCGGGGAAAGGTAGAATCCCCACTGAATAGTTTTTGTCTGGTGAAAGGAGATGGGGACAAGACTCTTATGACTTAATGGTGAGTGATTGTTATCATGACTAACTGTGATTGTTGCATCTCTAAAGGTAGAAGTTTTGTAGCAAAAAGGTGTGAGTGGTCGATCTTACAGATCTCAGAGTGGAAAACAGGTCCCAGAGTGAAAACCCCTGCGACCATCGAGGGAGAAGAGCAGGAGCAGAGTGTCGCCCCTACCCAGAGAAGCGGCAATACCAGATATGGAGGCAGAGATGATGACATGGAGAGATGGAGCAGCTGAGAACTCTGGACATATGGAGGGAGAAGGGATGTGTGCCGGCGGCTGGGGGGCAGGCTTGCAGGGTGCGCCCTTTGGCTGTTTGAATGACTGTATATTCTTAAGTGTTTTGGTGCACATCAAACAAACCAACAAACAAAAAACAGATGGAATAGAAACAAATACTGTTGAATGTTGAAGCATGCAGGGGATTGTAATTATTGCAATGAAATGAAATACGATAGGATGAATATAAAACTGATGTCCCACCATGTAAACTATCACTCAGTTCACAATAAAAACTTACAAAAAATAAGAAAAATAGGAATATGAGAATGATAGACAAATGGAAACAACAAACATAGCAAATCAGAAGAACATTGTGAGGACTGTAGTCAGTGTCATGATCAAAGTGTGTATAAATTGTTGAGCAGAAAACCAATTTACTCTATAAATTTG
>NW_006408639.1:359578-362081 GCF_000296735.1 Chrysochloris asiatica | reverse complement strand
TGTTGCCCATCAGCAAATGCAGGTTCTGTGTGCTTTTCTCCCCCGAGCTTAACTGTATTCATGTCATTATGGTCAACCCTACTTTGAGGAGGCATTTTTTTCCACAATCGCTTTCTGAATGCCCTCCCACCTTCCAGTCCTATATCTGACAATGTTTCTCTGCTATGCATAGAGAATCATAATAGACAGTTAAAAAGAAGACTGTTGTCTCATTCACTTTGGACATACTATCAGGAAGGACCAGTCTCTGGAAAAGGGCCTCATACTTAGAACAGCAGCAGGTCATCAAAAAAGAAGACCTTTAACAGAGACGGAGTGACATAGTGACTGCAACAAGGGGCTCAAACATTTGTGAGGGTGGCACAGGACTGGGTGGTTCTGATGTTTTACAAAGGGTCCCTCTAAGTTGGAATTGGTGACATGGCACCTCACAATAATAACAACATATGGCTAAGTAGTTATCTTAAAAGGACTGGAATGGAAGTATCAGAAGGGAAGGAGATTTTATATATTTGTAAATTTTGAACTTTTATTAGGATCGTAGTAATGAATTATATTTTTTTCTATAAAACCTGGTTATAAATAACAAGCAATATCTAACTTATATATAATGTTAGCAATAATGTGAGGGCAAGTTACTCTCTAAAAAGATGAACATCAATGTAAAATACAAATTTTTGGAGGGAAAATTAACAATGTGTATCAAAAAGCTTTTAAAATATTCTTAATATTTGAAGAATTCAGCATTTATAAATGTCTCCTAAAAGAATTAATTTAATGGAACATTTAGAAACATTATCTTTGGAATCAAGAGGAATGTCTCTTAAAACTGCTTGCAATCAACATTGTAGTGTATGTCCTAGCCAATACAATAAGGTGTGAAATAGAAATAGGATGCAGAGAGATTGGGAAGAAAAAAAAAATTCCATCTGATATGATTGACTCCATAAAAATCCAAGAGAAATTATATGCAAACTATTAAATGTTACAATAGAGTTTAGCAGTGTTAGTAGATATAAGGCGTTAAAAATAAAGAATAAAGAATCTACATTCATCAATAATTGAAAAATATAATTAAATAATTGGGTATGAAAGGAACAATGGGCATATTCCATAAATATATGAGTGTGACAGAGGATATTTTTTTGTCTATGAATGTGAAAGTGCATGTTGTTAAGTGCCGTTGAGTAGGTTCTGACTCATAGTGACCCTGTATACAGTTTCCAAGAAGGAGCAAGTAGGCTTGAATCATTGAAATTGCAATTATCAGTTTAGTGTTTATCCCATAGTGCCACACCAGGACTCCATGGTAGAGCATACAGTGGGAAAAATAACAAAAACTTCTTAGATATTATCATACACCTGAAGGTAATGAGTCGCCGCGGCTGAGGGCTCAGGACCATAGTCTCAGTAGCCACCAAGGTCAGTGGGCATAATATAGTCCAGAAAGACAATGTTCTATACTTTCGTGACTTGCTGCTGGAATCTTAAAAGCTCACGAGCATCCATGGAAGATACAACTATTGGTCTTCCCATGTGTAGAAGAAAGAAGAGTGGAAAAATTGAAGATGCTTGGATCAGCTAGTCCAATGGACCAATGGAACACAGGGACATCAGTCACCTCAACTCTGAGATCTGAAGAGCTAGATGGTGCCAAACCACTAATACAAACTGCTCTGAATGTAATCACATTAGAAGGTTCTACACTGAGTGTGAAAGAGCTCTGGTAGCATTGTGGTTATGAGTCGAGCTGCCAACCTCAAGGTCAGCAGTTCGAAATTACCAGCTGTTCCGCGGGAGAAAGATGAGGCTTTCTGCACCCATAAAGATTTACAGTCTCAGAAACCCTCTACAGGGTCACTATGAGTCGGAACCGACTCCACGGTACTTAACAACAACAACAACATAGAATGTAAGAAAATGTGGAACAAAATGCAAAATTATAAAACTGAAGACGGCTTTCTGGAAAGAAAGATACAGGAGGAATCTGATACTTCAGCCCCCCCAGATGCCCTTCAGGTCTGGAATGCAACTTACCCTTGTAGCGCAGTGTTCAGCAAAGGAGTAGAGGGGACAACAACATTCACCATGGAATGGTCAATGATTTAGGATCAAATGGGTAACATTGACCCAAGTACAAAGTTGAAAAGGAATGGGAAGATGATGAAAGGAAACAAGAACCACTGGGAGGAAGTGCAATAACTGTTGCTGCATGGGAGGGATTGCAAACACTGAGATGAATAAAAGCGTACGCTTTGTTTAAAGTAAAATGAGTGTGATCTTGTCTGTAAGCCTTCATTAAATGCACAACTACAAGTTAAAAAAGCAGGAGATACTAGGTGACGAGTTTTTGCTTATTAAATACTGGATTTCAATTTGATAATCTGCTCTGTAAACCTTCACTCAGTTCAGAATAACAAAGTTTTTAAAAAGAATTATGTATTAGCATCATCATTATGTTGTTCTGGTTGTTAGGTGCCATTGAGTTGGTACCGACTCATAC
>NW_006408639.1:357051-358923 GCF_000296735.1 Chrysochloris asiatica | reverse complement strand
CTGTGCTCTTTGATCTGGTATAGTGCTGTAGAATAAACATTGTTCAAACTCATCAGCTGCTCCTCGGAAACCTATACAGGGTTGCTATGAGTCAGACAGCCTCAACAACAGTTAACAACAACACACAAAATTAAAATTTTAGCCAGCCTGGTATGGTAATATACACTCGACTGCCAGGAGGTCAGTTTGAACCACAGCAGTTCAAACTCATCAGGTGCTCCTCAGAAACCCACATGAGCCAGAACCAACTTGATGGCACGTAACAACAACTACTAATTTCCTGATATGGGCAGTAAGTGTTGGGTGGTCACGTTCCCTTCACAGCTCTTATGGGACCGTATGATTTTTCCAAGTTAGTGCTAGCAGTTCATGCATTTGCTAGAATGCTGGGCAGGATGCTTCCACAGCCACAGGGAGGCAGAGCTACTCAAATGGACAAGATAAGTCATATGTGCATGTATAAGTTGACATGTGATAGGTGGTAGTTCATTGAGAGGTTTTAGGGCATATGTTTTTGACCTGGGTGAAATACCTATTTAGGTATGTGTGATATTGTAGCTGGACACATCATTGGGTGAGGGCACTGGGGCCTCCTGTTCCTCACTGGGCAAGGGCATAGCTGGTGCCTGTTGGGGACCTGAGGCTATGTGCCTGTCCAGCCAGTCACTGGATTGGCTGTGCTGAACACTGCCCCCGTTCATCAGGCAGGTGGTACATGGAAGCATATTCCACCAATGGCTATGTGAATGGGCCAGGGACATGTGCAGCTGGTCAAAATGCTCACTACTGATGACCAGGTTTGGGTGGAGTGCAGGCATGAGCTGTCAGTCACTGGGATGGTTGATTGAAGGGATCAAACTTATCTGGTCACCAGAAATGAGGTTTGGAACACTCTTTGTAAGGTGCAGTCAGCGATTGGAGCTTGACCTGATTAAATGCAAGCATAGGTCATGGAGGAGTCTGACTGGGTGGGGGACCTCTAGCTTATAAATTACAGATCCCTTAATCTGTGAGAAATTCCTGTCCAAATGATCAGGCATTTCTGCTAGTGAGTAGCCCCTCCTTAATTAATTTCTGGTTCTGTCCCTGATCTGTAGTTGCCTGAATCCCTGGAAATTTCATCTGTCTTTTCTTAGATCCAGTTCATGTCCTGTCTGGTCCATATCTTGCTTACATTGCTCCACTCTAGGTTTGTTTATACAATATTTATGTCTTCTATTGATTCTGTAGGATAAGCCCTGTACTGCTAACCATATCAGTAGTTTATAAATCCACCAACCATTCCTCATAAACCCTATACAGGGTCCTTGTATGCAGGACTTGACTAGATGGCACTTCACAACAACATTGGTAATTCCATGAAGTTGCCTTCTGTGCTCCACACCCAGGAATGCTGCTTGCTTTGTCTCAAGATGGCTAAACTGAGCCAGTCTAGCTGGCAAGTTACCTATAATATATAAATTGCTTCATTTTTTCCCTTTTTATCCAGTCTCTCCTTCCATTCAGTGTTTGGTCTAATTCTTCATCTTTCTGTTTGTTCATCAGGATTCCAAGTTTGCCAACTGTGTCCATTTCACTTAGTTTTTCAAGTCTTCATTATAGAAGGAAGCTACAGTGTTTCTTACTTTGTCTCCATCACTTCTGACCAATGGATTTAGGATTTACAATAATCCAAAGTCCTGTGGGATATCAAGGATACTGTCTAATGATTTCTGCATTCCATTGGGTCACCTCTCTGGAATGGGCACAAATAAAGATCTCTTCCAATCAGTTGGCCAGATAGTTGTCTTCCACATTGGCATAGATGACTGAGTGCCTCCAGTGCCACCTCACTTTCTTGAAATATTTCAATTTGTATTCCATCAATTCCTG
>NW_006408639.1:351225-355677 GCF_000296735.1 Chrysochloris asiatica | reverse complement strand
TCAAGCGTGGCAACAATTGTGAGTCAGGACCAGTAGTGTTTTGTTCTGTTGTGCATAGCATCGCTATAAGTCAGTACCGACTTGATGCCACCTAACAAAAACAACACTCCTGATCCTGTAAAGATTTACAGCCTCGGAAACCCTGTACAGGGTCGCTATGAGTTGGAACCGACTCCACAGCACATAACAACAACAACAACAACAATGCATCAATTCCTTAAAATAAATATATCTTTCTGTATTTCTCTTTCTGTATATCTTACTGGCTCTGTTTCTCAAGATAACCCTGACTAAAAAGAAGGGTCAATTACATTTTTCTCTTTCATGGTCACATTTTAAACCAAATTAACCACAAAGCAAAAACAAGTAGAATTAAAGTTTTGCTAACGATCTGTCAAGGATATAGTCTTTGTATTTAAAAGAAATTTTATTTCATTTATTTAAAAATAAACATCAACCGTCCCCTTCTATTTTCCAAACCAATGAAGCAAGATTTTCTATTAGAAAACATTTCAGAAACATGTTAACCATTGGAATCCATTATTGCTATTACATATAGACCCTAAAAATTGCTTTAGTAATGAATCACAAATTTGGTTCATTTTTTTCTCTAAATACCAAAACTTTAAGAGCAAAATAAAACAACTCAGCTTCTTTCTACTTGCTACAGAGAGTCTTCCAAAGTGAGATGTTTGTTCCCTAGCTGCATAAATGTAAATCATAAAAAGAAACTAAATGTTGACAACTTCACACCACCTGAAATTTACATTAGATAGTCACCAGGCCGTGGAAGGTACAATGTCTATGAAGAAACTCATCAAAAATATAGATATAAAACATATATTTCCCTTTTGTCTCAGAAGGCTTCATGACTTTTATCTCATTCCATAAACATGGAGCATCAGCACATTTATCTGCGCACAATAATAAATCCCATCCTCCTGGTAATTGTAAAAACACTGGAGTCTGTTATTAACCTTGTATCAAATAGAGGCATGGGGACAAAAAGCAGAGGAAACTTTTCGTCTGTTTAGATCCACTTCTAAAGCCAAATCACACACTTTGAAAACCATTAAACTAAAAGTCAGTGATGTGAGCAAGAGGAGGAAAATATATAATTGAAAAAAGCAAAACAGACAAGTTAAATAAAAAAAGGCATCCAGCCACACCATGTCATTCAATATTTCCTTTTATTGCTTTTTTTTTTGCTATTATTTGCATTAAGGAAAGATAAAAACTTCAGCTGTCAAAGCTATAATTCACATTTCACAATGTGTTACTTCTCACATTCTTTGACTCTATCTACTCATTTTATAAATGAATAGTTTCTGTAGATATACTTTCAAATACGAAACCTTCTCTATATTGTTGTTATTGTTGGAGGCATTGAGTCTGTTTTGACTCTTGGCAACTCTATGTACAACAGAATGAAACACTGTCTGGGCTTGTGCCATTCACAAACATTGTTATGTTTGATCCTATTGGTGCAGTCACTGTGCCAATCCACCTCATTGCATGTCTTCATCGTTTTTACTGAATCACTGCTTTCCACGCATGCTAGCCTTCTCCAGGGACTAATTCCTATGTCCAAATTACCCAATACAAAGTCTCATCTTTGATTTCAAGGAGCATTTTGGCAGTATTCTTCCAAGAAATATTTGTTTGTTCTTCATTGCACAGTCTTTGTCAACACCATAATTTAAAGACATCATTCCCTCCCATGTATATGAGACATTTGAAAAACCATGGATTGGATCAGGCTTACCTTAGTCCTCAAAGTGACATCTTTGCTTTTTAATAATTTAAAGAAGTCTTTTGCACCAGATTTGCACAATGTAATATGTTATTTGATTTCTTAACTGCTGTTTCAGTGGGTATAGATTGTAGATCCAAGTAAAATTAAATCACAGGCAACCTCAATAGCCTCTCTTTTTATCATGATATTGCTTAAGGGTCTAATTTTGAACATTTTTGTTTTCTTTACATTGAGTTGTAATCTATACTGAAAGCAACAGTTTTTATCTCCATAAGTAGGCTTCAAGTCTTCTTCCTTGAATAAATCAGCAAGATTTATTCCATCTGCATACCACAGGTTATTATTGTGTCTTCTTCCAATTCTGATGCTGTATTCTTCTTCATATAAACCAGCTTCTTATATTAGTTGCCCAGCATACAGATTTCATTAGAATGTGGAATACAACCCTAATGCACACCTTTCAGAATTTTCAACTATGCAATACCCCTTTGTTTTATTCTAACAACTGTGTGATGGTCTATGTATACATGTTCAATGAGCACAATTAAGTGTTCTGGAATTCCCATTCTTTGTAATGTTATCCATAATTTGTTATGATTCACACAGTTTAATGCCTTTACATAGCCACTAAGACATAGGAACACAGCTTTCTGGAATTCTCCGCTTCTAGCCAAGATCCATCTGACACCAGCAATGATATTTCTTCTGAATCTGGCTTGACTTTCTAGCAGGCCTCTGTTGATGTATTGCTAAAGTCATTTTAAAAATTATATTTAGCAAAAATTCACTTAAGTGTGATATTAATGATATAATTTGATCATTTTTATATTCTGTTGGATCATATTTTCCAGTCAGTTGACCATGTAGCTAGTTTTCTTCTAAATTTCTAGACATAGATTAGAATTGCATCTATTTACTGAAATATATTATTTCATATTTGGTCAGTTCTTGGAGTCTTGTCTTTCACAAATGTCCCTAGTGTAGCTTGGACTTCTTCCTTCACTATTTTTGGTTCTTGATCATATGACTGAATTAGAGTGCAAACAATCAACAAATATTTAATGAGAACTCCACGGTTGGCAGATCAAACTCACCAGCCACACCTCAGAAACTCTATACTCTGTCGCTATGAGTTGGAACAGATTTGATGGTACTTAACAACAACAACAGATTGCAAATATTTATAGTATTCACATTATAATCTCTGTATATTTTTTTAGGAAGCACCAAGAACTAGAACATCACCCATTGACCTGGGAAGGATAATATACAAAATCTTATTGCTAGGTGACATGCTATATGATAAATCATTAGCTACTTCATTCTTCTTGGATCAACTATCAACAATCACAGAAGCAGCAGTCAAGAGATCAGACGACGTATTACAATGGGCAAATCTGCTGCACAGGAACTTTTTAAAGTATTGAAGAACAGAGATGTCAGCTTGAGGACTAAGGTGAGCCTGGCCCAAGCCATAGTATTTTCAATAACCTCATATGGATGCGAAAGCTGCAGCATCACTCCAGGACTCGATAAGAAATTAACATGAAAAAATTATCAGTGCTCTTAATTTGAAAATTATCATTTTTACTCACAGTAAAAATACATATATAATAAATTTAATAGCAAACTCCTCTAAAAATTTCCTTTAAGGATACATCAGTATTGGAAAAACACACACACTTCATTCATTGTATATCAATGAAAGTTAACAAATGGATATGGAATAAATCATGTATGGTGTTTTATTGGATCTACTTATCAGTTGCCTCTGAATTGACTCTAGCTCCGACTTATGACAAAATGTTGACTTCCCGAGTGTGTCACAGCAGAATTCTTCACTATAGGGTTTTCAATGACTGAGTTTTGAAAGTAGATTTCCAGACCTTTTTTTCTTGGTATTTCTGGGTTTACTCACTAATCTATGGCAGAAAAGTTGGAAGAGAGTTACCTGGGCAATTACTGAAAGAGATCTTTATTTGTACCCATTCCAAAAAGAGGTGATCCAACAGAATAAGGAAATTATTGGACAATATCCTTAGTATCCCACTCAAAGAAAATTTTGATGAAGATAATTCCAAAATGGTTGCAGCAGCACATCAACAAGGGACAGTTATAAATTCAAGCTGGATTCAGAAGAGGACTCTTGGCTAAAAGAAGAGAATACTATAAAGAGCTTATTTGTATTTTATTGATTATGTTAATGCACTTGATTGTGGGGGTCATAACAAACTATGGATAACATTGCAAAAATTGGAATTCCAGGACACTTAATTGCGATCATGTGAAACTTGTACATAGACCAAGAGGAATTTGCTCAAACAGAATAAGGAGATACTGAGTAATTTAAAATCAGGAAAGGTGTGTGCTAGTGTCGTATCCTTTCACCCTACTTCTTCAATCTGTAGGCCGAGCAAACAAACAGAGAAGCTGAGTTATGTAAAGACCATGGAGTCAGGACTGGAAGAAAGTTAATTAACCTATGATATAAAGATGATATAACTATGATTACTGAAATTAAAGATTTAAAACACTTGCTGATGAAGATCAAGATCACAACCTTTGGTCTGGATTATAACTCAACGTAAAGAAAATGAAAATCCTCACAACTGGACAATAAACAGCATCATGATCAATTGAGAAGACACTGGAACTGTCAAGGATTTTATTTTATTTGGATCTACAATCAACACTTA
>NW_006408639.1:346896-349630 GCF_000296735.1 Chrysochloris asiatica | reverse complement strand
CAGGGTCTGCATATGCTGACGCCAGCACACTTTAAAAGAAGAAACCCCTCAAAAAGATGGAATGACTTAAGAGCTGCCACAATTCTGAGAAAGGCACATTACCAGGCAGTGCTTTGTTCTGTTGTTCATAGGGTAGCTGTGAGCTGGTGCTGACTCAATGCCAGCTAACAACAGTAAGGATTCTGGGGTGTATCTAGAGATGTTTCTTGGAATAATTCCGAATGAGAATAACTTAGGGATTTTTCCTTCGGTGTTGGTTGTTTTGGTTTCAAATAATTGAGCCAATATTGATTATTTTATAAAACAATTATCAATTCTCCAACTCATTGTGCTTGGAAATGTACTGAATAATTATTTGTTGACTGAATGGATGGTTGACAAGCTGATGGGCCAGATATAATATTTAATGTTCTATAAAGAGTAATTACTTGAATGTTGTTGTTGTTGTTATGTGCTGTGGAGTCGGTTCCGACTCATAGCGACCCTGTACAGGATTCTGAGGCTGTAAATCTTTCCAGAAGCAGAAAGCCTCATCTTTCTCCCGCGGAACAGCTGGTAGTTTCGAACTGCTGACCTTGTGGTTCACAGCCTGATTTGTAGCCACTACACTACCAGATCTCCTAAATTACTTGAATGGCTTGGGAAAATTAAATTATTTTTCTAAACCCTGAAGTATTTCACCATTTTAATCTGAGTCATTGCTGAAATTCTGTAATAACCACATGAAATGTCAACACATGCTCCCACCCCACCCGATCTACCTTTTCTTCTGACCTCATCACCACCTTCCCTATCTTTCCATCACTGAAGTCCAACCACTCTGACTTTCTTGCCATACTCGAGTGTCCAAGCATAGTAACTCTTTCAAGATTATGCTATAATTATTCTCCTGTCTAGAACATTCATCCTACTTCTTCCCTTTTCAAATCTTTTCTCAAATCTCATCCTCTCAGAGACCTATAACAAGGACTTAAAATACTTGCAGATGAAGATCAAAACCACAGACTTCAGTATGGGCTGTACCTCAATGTAAAAAAGGCAAAAATCCTCATGACTTGAAAAATAATATCATGATAAATGAAGAAAGGAGCCCTAGTGTGGTGCTAAAGGATAAGTACTTGGTCGAAGGTCGGTTTGAACAACAAGGTCAGCTGTTCAAACTCACCAGCCACTTCTTGGAAACCCTATATAGGCACTTAACAATAACAAATGTAGAAACGACAGATATTTTCAAAGATTTCATTTTGCTTAGATCCACAATTAACACTCATGGAAGTAGCAGTCAAGAAATTAAGTGATATATTACATAAAGCAAATCTTTTGCACAAGCCCTCTTAAAGTGTTGAAGAGCAAAGATGTCAGTCTGAGGACTAAGGTACACCTGACCCAAGCCATGGTATTTTCAGTAGCCTCATATGTAAGTAGAAGTTGGATAGTGAAGAAGGAAGACCATAGAAGAATTGATATATTTGAGTTATGGTGGTGGAGGAGAATATTGAAAGTGCCATGGACTGCTAATAGAACAAACAAATCTGTGTTATAAGAAATACAGCCAGAATGCTCCTTAGAAGCCAAGATGGCCAGCCTTTGTCTCTAATACTTATGACATGCTGTTAGGCAGGACCAATCCCTGGAGGACAGCCTGCTTGGTGAAGTGGAAGGTCAACGAAAAATAGGAAGACCCCAACAAGATGGATTGACACAGTGGCAGCAGCAATGGGCTCAAGCAAAATGATTGTAAGGATGACACAGAACCTGGCAGTGTTTTGTTCTGTTGTACAAAAGGGCCACTATAAGTTCATATCCACTCGATGGCACCTAACACCACCACCACCACCACCATTTAATTTTGTAACCAGTTGCCAATTTTAGACTTGACTGTCCCATTTCTTTCTCCTTGTTTCCCTTTTTGTTTTCTATAGTGCATATCACCCTTTAATATAACATGTTTTTGTTGTAGTTAAGTGTAACGGACTCTGTTTCCACACATAGCAATCCTGTTTAGGGTTTCCAAGGTGTGGCTATTATGTTTGAATCACCAACCTTGAGGCTAGAAGACCAGTGCTTAACATAGAGTGCCACACCAAGACACCATAATATATAGTACATTTACTTAGAGGTGTGTTGCTCATGATTTCTTGGGGAAATGATATGCTCAGTGAATGTGGGAATAATATTCTGTGTGCTCACTATGTACTCTAAGCATTCAGAACAAACCATGACATTCAATCAATACTTAGTGAATGAATGAATAATAATTGTGATAGTTCATGGTTTTCAAAAGTATCTACATTTTATGAGCATTGAATGTCAAAACGTCTACTAAGCATGGTCCTTTACAATTTAATTTGCCTTTCAAACTTAGAGGAAATAACCAGTATGCCCAAGGTTTCATAGCTAGGTACTAGCTGTCTAATTGTGAAACTCCAAATTGTCGCTCTACATTCATGGAATATACGGAGAAACATGTTAAC
The DNA here is from genome assembly GCF_000296735.1 of Chrysochloris asiatica. Taxonomy (NCBI): domain Eukaryota; kingdom Metazoa; phylum Chordata; class Mammalia; order Afrosoricida; family Chrysochloridae; genus Chrysochloris; species Chrysochloris asiatica. The sequence goes on along the minus strand of NW_006408639.1, from coordinate 347,156 downwards.
TCTGTGCTCTTGGTTAAGACTATCACCATCTACATGGGAAGTTATAAAGTGGAAGTTATTTGATACAGAAGGGAAATTCTCTTGGGAATGATGCTGGAATTTAACAAAAATTCTAAATGTTGATTCAAACTAGAAATTGATGTACGTTAGCAATCCTTCTGGAGTCTTTGTGCAACACTGTGGAATAAGTATTGAACTGTTAACTGCAAGGACAGCAGTTCAAACCCACTAGCCACTCCTCAGAAACCTTATATAGGGTT
>NW_006408639.1:339105-346613 GCF_000296735.1 Chrysochloris asiatica | reverse complement strand
AATCTTGATCATTATGTTTTAAAATATAATTTTAGAGCAGAGATAAGGAACACCCAGCCCATGGACTATATGTTGTTGTTGTTATGTGCTGTGGAGTCGGTTCTGACTCATAGGGACCCTGTACAGGGTATCCGAGGCTGTAAATCTTTACAGGAGCAGAAAGCCTCATCATTCTCCCATGGAACGGCTGGTAGTTTCGAACTGCTGACGTTGACGTTTGCAGCCCGATTCATAACCGCTATGCTACCAGAGCTCCTTATGGACTATATAAAGCCTGCAAAATCATTAGTCTGTCCCTGCCAAGGCAACTGCAGTCACAGCCATCACATTATAGTTGGCTAATTTTTTTAAGTTGATAAATTTATATGACCTGTGAATGATGTTATAAATATGCAAATGGACCTTGGCAGAAAAAATGTTTCCCTATCCCTGCTTTAGAGCCATATGTACATAGTTTTTTAGTAATATTGTTAACATTTTTGAGCCTTCTTATGGTCCATCTATAGTAGGGTGTCGTAGGTCACTTAAGGTTTTAAACATTCCAACCACATCCATTAAGTTCCATTATGCTTGTGAAACCTCAGGATCATTCAACCATCTGATGTTAATAAAGGTTTTAAAAATGTAATCTCATTTTCATCACAACCTCAAAATAAGATTATAGCAAATAAGAAAATCTCCAACTCATAAAAATCTCCAAACTAGGAAATTTTATTTTAAAAAGCAAAAAAAAAAAAAAAAAAATTACTGGAGAAAAGTTTGTTTTAATTTGGTGCAACTGCAGCATCTGACAAAATGGAAAATGGGTCTCCACTGAAAACCAATCTTCTGGTGTCAAATCACTGACAGGTCTTAGATAACTTATTTATTGATCTTTCTCATTGTAAAATAAAAGAAACATCTTGAGAAAACAAGAAGGAAGCAAAAGATAGGCTTCATTATATAAAACTCGTGAAGGCAAAGACAATTTATAAAAAAACAATGCATACCAGGTGATATGCACTGAGGAAAAGACATTAGTTTGCCTGCTTCAATAAGAGAGAATTCTTACTGTATTCTGGAAACTACTGTAGTTACATAAAGGATCACACCATCTTATAAATATTTTTTGAGTACAGTCACTGTGGGTTCTTATCTCTTTGTTTTTCTTTTTCTCACAATTATAACATTGTTGTTGTCATTAAATGCCATCGAGTTGGTTCTGACTCATAACAATCCTTTATGGGGTTTTTGAGGAGCAGCAGCCAACCTTGTGGTTTGCAGTCCAGTGCTGATCCTACAGTGCCAAACCAGGAGTCCAATTATAGCATAAGCAAGATATTTTATCATCCTACCTGTTTTATTAAATCAAGTTCATCTGAGCCACACATAAGGAAATAGATTTGGGATCAAGATAATTTTCTGAGGGAGTCTGTATTTACAGGATTTTAATTTCGCATGGGAAATGTGTAATATAAAAATACAGACAAGCCTGGTAATTAACACAAGCTTGCATACCTTTCCATTGTCTATCTGTCAGTGTTTCATGGGATTATGAGGCTGGAAACAATACCACTGGTGTTTTTGATGCCATGGAAGACATATTTCAACAGACCTTCCAGAATAAGACAAACTAGGAAAGAAGTTTTGGTGATCTGCCTCCAAAAATGGCTAATAAAAATGTTAAAGGTCATAGGATAGTGTATGAAAGTTGCTTATTTTGAATGCATTATCATGGAAAACCAGTCACTGGCGAAGGGCATCCACTTTGTTCTTCCTGAACTGCTCACATGTTTAAGACAAGATCAGGCACATTTCTGTTGTTTTGTTCACCCTGCCCAATATTTATATTATAAAAATTGTACTTCCCCTCTAAGAAGAAGTTATGGCAGGAAATGCTTAATTTAAGTGAGACTAATAGCGTAGTGGTTACGAATCGGGCTGCGAACCTTAAGGTCAGCGGTTCGAAACTACCAGCCGCTCCGCGGGAGAAAGATGAGGCTTTCTACTCCCGTAAAGATTTACACCCTCGGAAACCCTATACAGGGTCGCTATGGGTCGGAACCGACTCGACGGCACTTAACAACAACAACAATAAAAGAAACTCATTACCTATCTGCTAAAACATGGAAGAGCCAAAGAATACTGAGGAAAAGCTTTGCAAACGAGACAGAGCAAGAGGTTAGTATCAAGACCAGGTATTATAATGAGGCCATTCTAATGAGGTCATCTCAGCATCCTTACTGCAACATCTTCTCCTAGCGTCAGCACCACACAAGAGAATCCAGGACTTGTCAAGAGATCTTTTATCCAGTTTTGTGTTGTGTCAATTTGACTCCCACATTCTTCTATCCACCATGCACTACTTTACAGAATAATCTGAACTCTTCAGTTCCTAAGAGGAGCTTAGTGTGTTCAGTTTATTCTCCAATAGAAGACATGGGGAGTCACAGACTACAGATAGCACCAACTGATTAGTATTGAGCATTTCAGTGATCACAGTAGAACTTCTGAAGGCTGTCATCTTGTGTCTTAGATTTTTTTCTTCTGCAAACTCTGCGCTTAGACACACTCTTAAGAATAACCAGATTTTATATAATTTAGCAAATTTAGCAAAGACAGAATGCTTCTTAAAAGCTAAGATGGAACGATTTTGTCTTGCTTACTTTTGATACATCATAAGGAAGCAGCCATCAGTAGAAAAGGCTATCATGTTTGGGAAAATAGACTATCAGTGAAATGAGGAAAATCCTTCATGAAATGGAATGACACAGTAGCTCTGACAATGTGCTCCCACATATCAATATTTTGTTCTGTATCTTTAAGGTCACCATGAGTTGAAGCAGATGTAAAAGTCAATTGATGGCATCAACAGTGGTAGACAGTTAGCCAAAAACCATTGGCATTAAAAACCGTTTCATTTTACAAGAAAAATCAAAGGCATCATGACATGGTCACTGACATCATAAATCAGAAGTTCCAAAGTACAGTCCCTACCAAGAACAATCTAGATGCACAATCATTTTAGAAAACAGGGACACTTTCCTCTTTAGACTAGAGTGGTTAGCCAGTCTTACAATCTCTAAAATGGTTCAGGACCATTTTCTCTATGAAAGGCAGGAGGCTAATAAGGAGATTTTTGCCAACACTGGGAGCTCCTTAGAGTTAACCCACAGTCATTGTCCTTAAGTCCTCTCATGTTCCTGACTAAGAAAACTGGATCATTGGTTTCTGCAGGGCTTTAAGAGCTCTACTCACCTAGTCTTGGAATCTCAATTCCTGTTTCCCTCTATCACTTTCTTCTTAGCTCCTTCCTTCTTACCTATCCATCAATCACCCTTCTAGTGCAGTTGCAGTAAGAAGCACAGGCTCTTCTGAAAACAAAAGTCAAAGAGACATAGAAGACAAGGTGTTTAAGACCATAGTCTTCATCAAGGACAAGTGAACACAAAGATATAGCTATTGTACAAAACAGAAAGAACACATAATTTGGGAAGAACAAGATCTAACTTCATGGCCTAGTAAATTAATAGGCACATCAGTAAGTTCAGGCAAATGACAACTACATTTGACAAGCTATTAGTGACGGCTTCATTACAGCTTATAAGTACATGAAAATTATGTATTTTGAGTCTCTGGAAGGCATATGAGATATACTCATTAACCTGGAAGGGGTAAATTATACTGAGTTTGTAGCAAACACAAGTCCCCATGCTTTCAATAAATACATAGCAAAACTATAGAACAGAGAAAGAGAACAAAAACTTAAAAGACTAGATAAGATTTCTTGGATAAAATTAAGTCCAGCTGGTGTCCTGAATGATGAATAGGTGTGGGTCAGGGGTAAAAATGATGCAATGGGCATTTGAGTGAAGATACAGAATAAGCAACATCACAGATGTACTCCCAATACATAAACAATTGAATATTCTAACAGAGTAACTCGAATGTGGAAGGTAAATTTGGAAAGGAATATACAGACCAGGATATGAAGGACCTCACATGTTATGCTAAGAATCTATATCCTATCATATAAAAGATACAGATTAAGGATGGCTTTTAAGGTAGTATGATTATGTTTTAACTTTACACATCTCACTTTAGTTTAAAAAATGTATTGGAAGAACAAAAGACCTCATGTCACTGCTTGGCTGTTAACTTGTCATACTGTGGTGGCTTGTATGATGCTGGAATACTGGAAGCTATGCCACTGGTATTTGAAATACCAGCAAGTCAACAATGGATGGACAGGTTTCAGGAAAGCTTAGAGACTAAAACAGATTTGGACAAAGGACCCAGTAATCTATTTACTAAAAAATAATACTAATCAGTGAAAACCTTATGAAGAGCAGCAGAACACTGTCTGATATAATGATGGAAAATAAATCCCTCAGGTTGGAAGGCGTTCAAAATATGAGGGGCAGGAACTGCCTCCTTAAAATAGAGTCGATCTTATTATGTGGTGGAATAAAGCTTTTGTGACCTTCATTTCCTGATGTGAATTGACTCAAAATGAGAAGAAACAGCTGCAAGCATACATTAATAATTAGAATAGGAAATGAATGAAGTATAAAACAAATGGAAATGGAAAAACTGCCAATATCTGATTTCTGTCCCCTATTTTTCATTTGTAATCATATACTTAGGTCCTTTGTACCCCATGGGGGGAAAATATCTAATGATGAGAACACCATAATAGGTATATATATATATAAATATATATATATTAAAGAGCAAAATGTTTCCCATTATGGTAGATTCTTAATCATGTTCTCCACGTATATGATGTGCTAGCTGAATGTTTTTGACATAATTATTACACATTTGGTATAGGTAGGACACAAGTTGGTGTCTTTAAAAAGGCCAACCAGATAGACCTCCCTTGCCTCCTGCAAAGCACCAACAGTTACATTCTGGAAGCACAGATCTGTTTTGAAGTCCTGAGCAATGTTTCGTATCAGATGCTGGAAGGAAAGTTCAGTAGACTTTTGGAAATGTTCTAATTTCACAAAGTGCCATAGTAACAGGCCTGTAATGATGAGGTTTCTTCACCCCCCCCAATAGAAGGTGCACTTTATGAACAGCTTTTGTTGCCAGTTGCTTCCTGAGTGCTTTCCCACAGATTGATCTGCATAAAGACATCTTCACTTACACCCCATCTCTTTCAGCGGAAGTTCAGCCTGCTAGATACCATCCCGCGTTAGAGAGTGATGGCAGCACGATAGTGGTTGTGAACACAGTTGAAAACCACCTGATAGAGTTTTGTAAGATAAATGACTTATTCATTGGAAATACTCTCTTCAACAACATAAACAATGGCTGTACACATGGACCTCACCAAATGGAATACACGGGAAACAAACTGACTACACTGTACAAAAGATGATGGAGAAGATCAATATTATCAATCAAGACAAGACCAGGGACCGACTGTGGAAGAGTCCATCATTTGCTTCATATGAATATCTTAAGTTTAAGTGGAAGAACATTAAAACAAGTACATGAAAGTTAATGCAACCTTGAATTTGTATCCCATTTGAATTTGGAGACCATCTCAATAATAGATTTGAAATATTGAACACTAATGATAAAAGATCAGATGAACTCTTAGAAAATACCAAAGAGTTCAAATATAAAGATTTCAAAAGGTAACGAAAATGACAGAAAAGAAAGAAAATGCCAAAACTGGACAACAGAATTGATTGAGATATTTGCTTATGAATGTAGAGTAGCCAAAACTAATGGAAGGGGTGATGAAATAAAAGAATGGAACACAAAATTTCATATGACAACTTAAGTAGACAAAATATTATAATGCAATGTGCAAAGACCTAGACTCAGAAATCCAAAAGGGAACAAAAAAGGAGAACAAACAAGATGGCAGATCGGGTAGACATGCAGTAAGGAGCTCCGTCAGCAACAACACAGAATACCAGACCAAGCAGGATCAGGGGATGGTGCCAGAATTCTGAACCACATATAAAGGAATATTTAGATGGCTGGAAGGTTTACAACTAGTGGAATGTGTAGCAGAAGCAAGGAATCCATTGATTTCTAATTCAAGATGCTCAGCTGCTCCCGGAGCCGCCATCTTGGGTAAGATGGAGCAGGGGAAGGATCAGATCAACCACAGATGCCTGACAGAACCACAGAGATAAAGGTATGGAATTTCTTTTTTTTTTTTTTTTAATTTTTTTTTCCTTGTTTTCTTGATGTCTGTGCACCTCCATTCTGGTGCCTATAGGGGGTGCTTGAGCAAGTGGGCACCCCACCCTACCCATGGAGTGTTCTACTATACATGCACACAGATCTCCTCAAAATTTAAAGTTACAGTTTCCACTTAAAACCAAATGGCAGAGCAAAACAGCCACAGCTGGCCCTGACCTGTTTATCACTAGGAAAAAGTTCTGAACAGGGATTGTGGTGTGGGACCCACAAACTAAAAAGGAAATATACTGATAATTAATCCCTGAGTCAAGTCACAATGACCAACAGTGGCATTTTGAAATTTCTCAGGAAGAAGAGTGAAAAGAGAAGCCCATTTCCTGATCACATCTACTTGGAGGCAATCAGAAAGCATAAAAAAAAAAAACAACACACACACCAAAACACACACCCTTCTAAGTATTAAGGCCACAGATAACTCCTGAATATGCCCCCAAACCAGAAAGAGATGACTGTATCAGCACATGTCCAGAAACGAGATAAAGTGACTGAGGCAAATGAACTGGAGATAGACCTACACGCCATACTGGAAGATGGGCAGGTTTTGAAATGCCTGAGAAGGAATTCAGAAAAAATGATTAAAAATGTATCAAAGCACTATGCAATGGAGTTGAGAATAATAAGGAAAAAGTTGGGAAAGTGCTACAGGAACAATCGAATAACATAGATAAAGCATTGGAAACAATTTAAAACCTACAGAAAGAGGTCCAAACAATTAACAATAGAATATAAAAAATGGACAATACATTGAAAGGGCAAAGGAGTAAACTTGAAGAGATAGAAGCCAGAACTAGTGAGCTAGAACATAAATCTCTCAACACTACCAAGATAGAATAGCAAGCAGAAAAAAAGGATTACAAAATCTGAAGAAAGCCTAAGATACATGTTGGATAATATGAAGAGGAATAACTTAAGAATTATCAGCATTCCGGAACAGGAAGAATCCCACAAATCCACAGAGGAGATAGTTGAAGAGCTGCTGGAAGCAAATCTTCCTAACATCCTGAAAAGCAAAAAGATAAGCATTCAAGAAGCTCAACAAACTCCAGGAAGGACAGAACCTAAAAGACAATCACCAAGACATATACTAATCAAGCTCTACAAAATCAAAGATAAGGAGACAATTCTGAAAGCAGCTAGGGAAAAGAAGTGTAACATACAAAAGTAAGCAAATCAGATTAAGCTCAGATCTCTTAACAGAAACCATGCAGGCAAGAAGGTAATGGGGAGACATGTATAAAACCCTGAAAGAAAGAAAACTGCCAACAAAGAATCCTCTACCCAGCAAAGCTGTCAATCAAATA
>NW_006408639.1:335421-337030 GCF_000296735.1 Chrysochloris asiatica | reverse complement strand
TTTTTTTTTTTTTTTCTTTTTCTTTAGTTCTATTGTGTTTTGGTTTTGTTCTCCCTTTTACCTCTAAGGGGCTTTTTCTCTCCCTATACTACCCAAGAAAAGACAGCAATTGGTACCATATAGTTAAGACAAAACCACACACTATAAAACTCTTGGCATTTCTCAAGCTGAAAGGACTGAAGAAAAAAAATCAGGCCTCACATTGAAATATTGGAGGATTCTATGGGGAAAATAATGAATTGTTCAGAAAGCATCAAAAGAAAATGGAGGAAATACACAGAAATTTCGTGCCAAAAAGAAATGGTCAGAACTTCCGGTTGGGGGGGTGGGAGAAGTAGAGACAGGTAAGAGAGGCTCCTCAGTGGAGGTGCAGAAAAACCAGAGAAGTCACTTTCCCAGAGTAGCTCCAGAGTTTTGGATCTAGTATAAGGTGCAGGGCATCAGGTTCTTGTACCCACCAATAGAAAAATCTCACTGTGGAAGGAAAATATAGCAGTTTCTGAACTGATTGGGAAAGGGGATCCCTTTGGGGCCCCTTGTCCTGGGCTGAGATCAGAGGGCACGGCCACAGCCAGGTTGATACAGTGATATAGTGCTTAAAACCACAGAGCAGCATCTGAACAAAGAGGTGTGAAGGATTTTACACTTTTCTTTCTCCTCTCTCTTGTCGCACCCTCTCTGCTCAGCCCAGACACCTTCAGGTGGGTGGGAGTGCACCCCCTAAAGAGTTCATTGCTACATCCACAGTTTTCACATGGCAGAATGAGGAGATCCCTAGAAGGAGCAGATTGGTCCCACAGTCTGATCCGTTGGCTGCTTCTTATGATGACTCACCCTGGGACCCAGCCCTTAAGTTGACCTGGGTGGGAACCTTTATTTCTGCCTTACCTAGCAAGAAAAAGCAGGTCTGGCCATGTACCCAAACTGTATAAGCACCTTGTAAAATCCCAACATAAAAGGCAAGTGCCAACACCAAATACTACATACAAGCACAGAGCTATTTTGAGAATTGCACTGTGTACCCGCAGATACCTAAATGACCTTCAGAGATACAGATAGTGAATTATTTTTCTTCCACTCATTTCTCAATATCTATATGTGCACCTCCACAGTGGTGACTAGAGGAGGGGCCTGAGTGAATGGACAACTCCATCCACTAATGGATGTTTCTACTGTGCACAAACACTGACCTGTGTAGCAAAGGTCAGTCGGCTATGGTTTCATTTTTGCTTTTGAGTGGTGGTTTTTGTCTCTGCTTTTATATAGTTTCTGGTTTGGGTCCTTTTGGCCTTACTTTTTTCCTGGGGTGGGGCTTTCTCTTCCTACATTACCCAAGAAGAGATAGCAATTGTGGCCATATATTCAAGCTACAAGCATATCACATAAAATCCTACCATATGAACAGGAGCCAATACCAGCTTCTAGGCATTATATGTGAAAAGGGAAGCCTATCTCCAGATTGCATCCACCAGGAAATACTCAGTAAGCTTAACAACACAGCAACATACATTCATTTAATCAATGAAAATGTACCTAACTACTGAAAATGTCCAAGAAAAAAACAACAAAATATTTCAGCACATGTCCAAAACCAGAAAAGAGTAACTGA
>NW_006408639.1:333745-334461 GCF_000296735.1 Chrysochloris asiatica | reverse complement strand
CTGATAACCAACAAGAAGAGAAACAAACCAGAGACTGACAAATGTGGCAGCACCATCCAGAACTCAGATGATAGATACCAGAGTTCAGAACAGAACAAAATTACAACAACGAATTCAAAGGAGTTAGGAGGCCAATCAAAGATCAAAATAATAACAATGTCAATGAAGGGAAAAATATAAGAACACAAATCCAGGTGATGAGGTCAAGTAGACTACAGGATACAATAGACTATCTTAAATGGAGGGAAAAGTTATTTGACTATAGGATAACCCTAAAGAAAGTTAACACTTCACAACTTACCATGAAAATGAATAGCCAAACAGAACAAAGAAACATTAAAGCTAAGAAGAAACTGACAAGGAACAGCACAAAAAACATGAACTTAGCATAAGAAGCCATGCAGAACAAAGGAACGAATGGCACCACAAAAATTAGCATAATGACAGCAATTAATTCATACCTATCGGTAATTATACTGACTGTCAATGGATTAAATGCACCACTGAAGAGACAGAGAGTGGCAGAAAGGATAAGAAAACAAGACCCTTCATTACACTGCCTGCAAGAGACACACCTTACACACAAAGAGAAAAACAGACTAAAAGTTTAAGAATGGAAAAAATACACCAAACTAATTGCAATCAATCAAAAACAAACAGGTATGGTAATACCAATCTATGATAAAATAAACTTTTAGGCAAAAACCAGCATAAGA
>NW_006408639.1:320254-332656 GCF_000296735.1 Chrysochloris asiatica | reverse complement strand
CATTAGAAATCACATGGGCCATGTCACAACAGAACCAAACGAAATCAAAAGGATAATAACAGAATACTATGAAGAGTTGTACTCCAACAAATTTCAAAAACTTAGAAAAGACATGGATACATTTTTAGAAAAACACAACCAACATAAACTTACAAAGAATGAAGTAGAAAACCTGAACAGACCTATAACAGAAGAAAAAATTGATCAGGTCCTCAAAAAACTGTCAACCAAAAGAAGTACAGGACATGATGTCTTCACTGGTGAGTCTATCAAACATTCAGGGAAGAGCTGTCACTAATTCTACTCAAATTATCCAGAATACAGAAGAAGATGGAAAACTTCCTAATACATATTATGAAGCAAGCATAACCCTCATACCAAAACCAGGAAAGGACATCAGTAAGAAAAAAGATTCTAGACCAATATCCCTCATGAACATAGATGCAAAAATTATCAACAAAATCCTAGCCAACAGAATCCAACAGCACATCAAAAAAAATAATACATCATGACCAAGTGGGTTTCATAAAAGGGATGCAAGGATGTTTCAACATTAGAAAATCTATCAATGTAATCCACCATATAAATAAGAAAAAGGAAAAAAAACCACATAATCATATTGATTGGTGCAGAAAAGGCATTTGACAAAATCCAACATCCATTCCCGATAAAAACACTCAAAAAAGTAGAATGGGAAATTCCTCAACATAATTGTTGTTGTCAGGTGTCATCGAGTCGGAACCGACTCATAGCGACCCCATGCACAGCAGAACGAAACAGTGTCCGACATAATTATGTCTCAACATAATTAAGAGCATATATACAAAACCAATATCCTAAACTACTCTCAATGGAGAGAAACTGAAAGCCTTCCCTCTGCAAACAGGAGCCAGACAAGGATGCCCTTTGTCACCACTCCTATTCAATATTGTGTTGGAAGTCTTAGCCAGTGATATACAGCAACACAGGGAAATTAAAGGCATCCAAATTCGCAAAGAGGAAGTAAAACTCTCTCTATTTGCAAACGACATGATCCTATGTATAGAAAACCCCAAAGCCTCAGTAAAAAAAACTACCAGACTTCATTGGAAAATTCAGCAAAGTGGCAGGGTATAAGATCAACATACAAAAATCAGTTGGATTCCTCTATAGTAACAATGACAGTGCTGAAAAGGACATTAGGAAAGCAATGTCATTTACAATAGCTGCCCAAAGAATGAAATCTCTAGGAATAAATATAACCAGAGAAATAAAGGACCTATACAAAGAAAATTACAAAACACTATTACAAGAAACCAAGAGACCTACAAAAATGGAAGAATGCACGATGCTCCTGGATAGGAAGACTTAACATTGTGAAAATGTCAATACTGCCCAAAGCAATTTACACATATAATTCAATCCCAATCCAGATTCAAACAACATACTTCAAAGAGATGGAAAATATTATTACAAACTTTATATGGAAAGGAAAGAGACCCAGAATAAGCAAAGCATTGCTCAAGAAGAAGAATAAGTTTGGAAGCCTCTCACTCTCTGATTTCAAATTTTACTACAAGGCTACCATGGTCAATAAAGCCTGGTACTGGTACAATGCTTTCATTGGTCCATGGAACTGAATCTATTCAGAATTTAACCCATCCACATATAGCCAACTGATTTTCGACAAAGTGCCTAAATATATTACATGGGGAGGAGATAGTCTCTTCAACAGATGAAGCAAGCATAACCCTCATACCAAAACCAGGTATGGAAAGCAGAACTGGAAAGCAATATGCAAAACACTGAAACTAGACCTTTACCTAATTCCTTATACAAAAAACCAACTAAGCATGGATTAAAGACCTAAATGCAAATCCTAGAATTATGAAGACAATCGTTGCAAAAATAGGGGCAAATTTGAGGCTCTAATTCAGGGCACACACAGACTACTAAACATTCTGAAAATTATGGAAACAAAATAAATAAAATTTGGACATACTAAAAATTAAACACTTATGTGCATCAAAAGACTTCACCAAAAGAGTAAAAAGGGAGCCTATAGAATGGGGAAAAAATCTTTTGCAACAACACATCTGACAAGGGACTAATTTCTAAAACACCTTTACAAGATAAAGACAAATAACCCAATTTAAAAATGGGCACAGGACATGAACAGACACTTCACCAAGGTGGAGATCTGGACAGCCAACAAACACAGGAAGAAATGTTCATGATAAGTAGCCATTAGAGACATGCAAATCAAAACAACAATGAGATATCATCTCACACCAGCAATAACAATGAAGATCAAAAAATAGAGGAAAATAAATGATGGTGAGGATGCGGTGAGCCTGGGACCCCCCTACATTGCTGGTGGGACTGCAAAATGGTCCAGCCACTCTGGAAAACAATAAGGCATTTCTTCACATGGTTGGAAATACAAATTCCATATGATCCAGCAATCCCTCTACTTGGTATTTATCCATAAGAAATACGAGCCATAACACTTGTAGATACATGCACACCAATGATAATAGCAGCACTATTTACAAGAGCAAAAAAATGGAGACAACCTAAGTGTCTATCAATGGAAGAATGGATAAACAAACTTTGGTACATACACACAATGGAATATTATGCTACCCTGAAGAATAACAAGGAAGCAGCAAGCCACCACATAACATGGATGAACCTTGAGGGCATTATGCTGAGTGAAATTAGTCAGTCACAAAAGGAGAAATACTGCATAGGAGCATTACTGTAAAAGATTAAGAAAATGTACCCACGCTAAAAGGGGAAACAAACAAACAAAAATATTTGCTGCTTACTGGGTTGTATGGGGTGGGGTGAAGGGAGAGAAGGGAAGGGGGAAGCACAGGGTAGGGAATAGACACAAGACAGTTTGGGTGCTGGGGCAATATAAAAAAAGGGGCTAGGGAATGGAAGAACATGGTGGATGGATAAATAGGCTGGTTTGCATGGCCTAAGTGGGACCAAGGTAAATAATGATGTATGCTTAACCTTGGAACAACAGGGCTCTAGGACACGGGGACTAAGGCATGGTTTGAATGGGTAAGAGAATTAAAATAATATTAAGATGCTTGGCTGTCTTTTGAATCTTGGTTTCCCTTTCTACCATTGTAAAATAGACACTTGAGGAGGAGAGAAGAATAGCCAGAAACATCACCACAGAAAGCTTGTAATTCCGTCTTCAGGCAATAACTGATTGGAATACCTAAAATGGGGCTAGAACTTGCCCAGTGAAGGAGGCTTTTGCAAGTCTTTGCATTGCATAAGACCATAGGTGGAATCCTGATCCCCATCAAGAATCTTTTGAGGTGGGAAATTTCCACTTGAATGGACAAGCAGACCAGTCTTGAGCAGCTTGAAGAACAGAAGATACTTCTTGAAAGAAAGACCAGCAGGAAAAACAAAAGCCAATAATGGCAGTCTGATTGACTACTACAATAACAAGGAAGCTGTTCACCTGGCAGCTATCAAGGCAAGCTGTAGGGTCCCCTTGGGGCAAACCCCCTTCCAAGACTAAGACTAGAGGTGAATACATGAGCAGGCATGTGGTCTGACTGGTGACCACGATGATCACTGATAAGGGGAAATGGGGGAAAAAAGAGCAATGAAGGTGTGGGCAAAGTTCAACGACATTTATTAGACTCTTGTGAACCTGGGTGGGAACATGGTTGGTTAGCAGTATGGCAAAACTTGGGGACTCCTTGGTCCACAGACAGGGACATGGCCACAGAGGACTAGAATGGACAGTGACATGTCCAGCTGATATGAAGTGAGAGGCAATGCACAACACTCACACCTGCAGAACAACCAACCCGGTTGATCTACCTGGCTTCAATAGTTTGATGATCAGAACTTGACTAGAAGAAGAAAAAAGAGGAAAAAAAGAATAACCTGCTACAATTTGATGAATTTGAACTACACTTATGGATATAGTAACTCAAAGGGGGAACAAGTCTTTACAGCAAAGATCATTCCCACCCCTCGGTACACAGGGTTGACAGGAATGGGCAAGTTAGACATTGGCGACCCCAAAGACAAGAAGTGACTGACTTACAAGCTTTCAAGAGGAAGCCTAGTTCCAGAGGGTGTGGGGGAATGTAGAATTTCCACTGAGTTGTTTCCAACCTGTCTGGATGGGGCTGATGAAATGAGATGTGGATAAGACTCTTGTGGTTCAGTAGTGAGTAATTGCTATCAGGACTGACTGTGAGTGTTGCAAATGAAAAGGTAGACATTTTGTAACAAAGGGAGGGGAGTGGCTGGTTTTGCAGTCCAGGAGCGGAGGTCCCTGGGACCATCAAGGGAGAAGAGCAGACTATGGGACCCTATCCAGAGAAGCAGTGATTCCACAGATGAAGGCAGAGATGATAACCTGGTGAGATAGAGTGGCTAGGGACTCTGGACTCAGGGATTAAAAGGGTCTGTGTGCTGACAGCCAGGGGGCAGGCTTGCAGGGTGTACCCTTTGGTTGTTTGATGATGCATAGAGAGGATTGTAATCATTGCAATGGAACAAAATATGACAGGGTGAATATAAAGCTAATGTTACCCCATGTAAACTATGCCATAATTCACAATAAAAACTAAAAAAAAAAAAAAAAAGAATTGGTTAGCGTTCAATCATTTCAGAACTTATGTCAGAAGAGATTGAAACTTGCTGTTGAGTGTAGAGAAGCTAATGCAACTGGAAGAAATGAAGAAGTAAAAGACCTGGACAGAAATTTTCAAAAGAAAGCAGGAGATGATAAAAGTAAATTTTAATTCTGAAATATGCAAAGGCTTGTTTTTAAAAGAATCGAAAGAAAGAATATGCTCAGCATTTCTCAAGTTGAAATAACTAAGGAAAAAGATCAAGTCTTAACTTACAATATTGAAGGATTCTATGGACAAAATAAAATGGAAGGAACCATATTATCAAAAGAAGATGTAAGGAATACACACTGTACCAAAAGGAAATGGTTTATGTTCAACCATTTCAAGAGGTAGAATACGATGAAAAACCTATGGTACTGAAGGAAGAAGTCCAAGTTGCAATATAGGTTTTGGAGAAAAACAATGATCCAGGAATTGACTGAATACAAATTGACATTTTTCAACTAACTGATGGATGCAGCATTTGGAAGACAACTATCTGGTCAACCACCTGGGAGAGATCCATATTTATGCCCAATATCAAATGATGACCAACAGGATGCACAAATCATACAACAATGTAATTTATATTACATGCAAGTAATAATTTGTGGATAATATTTCAAACACTGTTGCAACAGTGCATCAACAGGGAGCCATCAGAAATCCACGCTGGATTTAGAAGAAGTTGTGGGAGATGTATATCACTGTTGATGTCAGATGAATTTTGGTTGAAAGCAGAGGATACTCAGAGATGTTGGTTGCTGTTGTTGTTATGTGCTATGGAGTCAGTTCTTACTGATAGTGTCCATATGTAGCATTTCTGAGATGCATTGTGGGTTTGAACCACCACATTTTGATTAGGAGTCCAGTGATTATCCTACACTGACATTGTTTTATTGGCTATGCAAATGCATTCGACTTTGCAGATCATAATAAACATGGACAATATTGCGAAGAAAGAGAATTCCTGAAACTTGATTGTGCTCTTACAAAACACATTCATAGACCAAGAAATAGAACAAGGGGATAAGGCATGGTTTAAAATCAGAAAAAGTATGTGCCATAAATATCGAATCTAAATGTTGAACAAGCAATTTGTGAATCTGGCCTGTATGAAGAAGAGGATGGCATCAGATTGGAAAAGGCTTAACTAACAATGTGAGATATGCAGATGAGACAGTCTTGCTTGGTGAAACAAAGAGAACTTGAAGTAGTTACTGATTAAGATCAGACTAGAGCCTCTAGTATGGATTAAATCTCAACATAAAGATACCAAAAATTCTCACAAGTGGAAAATGGTAAAAATGAAAAAAATTAAAGTTGTCCAAAGTTCTATTTTGCTTGGATCCAAATCGAATGAGACATTATACTAGGGAAATCTGATGAAAAAAAAAATCCTTCTAGAAACTATTAAAAAGCAAATAAATCTTGAGAATAAAAGTAGGGTTGATCCAAACAATTGTAATTTTAATCACCTCAGATCCGTGCAAAAGCTGGACAATGAGTAAAGATGATCAAAGAAGAACTGATGCCTTTGAATGAGGCTGTTGGCAAAGAATACCGACTGTACCCAAATTGCCACAATCTGTCTTGGAATATGTAAAGCCATAATACCCCTTTGGAGCAATGATGGCAAGACTTTGTCTCAATTACTTTGGTTATGTTATCAGGAGGGACCAGTCAGTGCCTGGGGAAAGACATCATGTTTGTAAAGTAGAGGTAATGAAAAAGAAAAAGGCTCTCAACAAGATGGATCAACAAGTGGCTGCAACAATGAGTTTAAGTTTAGCAACAATTGTGAGGAGGGAACAGGATCATACAACATTTTGCTCTGTTGTGTATAAGAATTACAAACCAGAACCAACTTGAAAAAAACTAAAAATAATAGCAAAGATCACATGTTTAAGGACTGGTCTTGGAATTCAGCTGAGCTTGTTGTGAGATGTTATAATGGGAAGAATGAAGACCACTGAGGCTAAGTCTGTTGCATAGTTCACCAAAGAAATTATCCAGGTGCTACTCCATGGCATGGTGCTATAGGATAAACATGGAACTGCTAACCACAAGGTCAGTGGTTCACACCAATCAGCAGTGCATCAGAAACCCTATACAGTGTAGCTCTGAATCAGAACTGACATGACAGCACTTACCTATAATAACAATATTCCATGGTTAGTGAATGACTGTTAATTTGTTAAGTTGATAGATAGATAGAAAGATAGATAGATAGATAGATAGATAGATAGATAGATAGATAGATAGATAGATAGATAATCTGCTGTCAAGTCAGATTGGTCCATGAGCCAGAAAAATGAAACATTGGCTGCTTCTGTATCATCCTCCTGGTCTCCAGCACTTTGGAGTCCATTTTTGGAGTTATTGTGCTAATCCATCTCACTGAGGGTTTCCCTCAGCTTCCTTGGTCCTCTACTTCTCCAAACATGGTATCTTATCTGGTGATTTATCGTTCATAGCAGTCAGACAATCCTCTGTCAAAATCTATCAAGTTTTCATTGACTTATTTTTGGGAGGTCTCCTGGCCTATCTTCTTAGTCAGTCTTTGCCTGGAAACTCTGCTGACATCTGTCCACTGTGGATGACTTTGCTGGTATTGGAAACACTGGTGGCATATGGCTTAGTTTTTAGTATCATAGCAACATGGAAACCACCAAAGTACAAAAAATGACAGATAGGTCATAAATCAACTCTCTAGGATCTGATAATATACATCCATGGCCTCAGCATTGATTACAATTTTTAAAGTCCCTGTTGGTCATCTCAAACTAATTAAATTGAAATCCCTACAGGTTGTCTCCTTTTTCATCGTTTTGTAATGGAGTAGGTTATAGATGTTTCATATTCAGCCACTAATCAATATTCCTAGAAAACATTAAGATGGAGCACTACATTTTACTCTAATGGATTCTTCCACACAAGCTCTATCCATCATAATATACTCAAAGAACACATTAAAAATTCCAGGAGATGGGATGCAGTCTGTATCAGTGCCAACTATTGATTCTAAGTTATCCATCCACATTTCTTGTGGAAGCAAAGCCCTGAGTTCCCAGACTGCTTAGGTATCTATGCACATTAGACTTGGTGTTCTTTCATTAAAGTATTTCCCTTGGCTCTGCTTGTCTTCAATCACAAAGCCTTGCCAACACTCTGAATCGCTCATTCATCCTTGTTCTTACTGATGAATGTCAATTACGGCATTCTTTCTCTTTTACAACATGATGATTTGTTTATTTATTTGTTGTTGTTGTTTTGGACTCATAACCTCTTAAAACAGTAAATAAATGGTTGCCCTAAGCCTTGGTGGTTAGATATAGAGTGATGTTACTTTCTCTAAAAGCAATTTTTCTGAGGTTTACATTTTCATTAAGCCTCAATCTGCTCTCTTTTACTAAGAAGGATTTACCAGCAGGAGAAACTGTGTTAGAAGTAGAGGATAAATCAGCCATCATTTATTTGATTTCAGCTGTAATAATCTACAAATAGCCTCAAATTTGAAAACAATATTTTATCTTCTGTTGAAAAAAGCTTTGTTTTTCTCAGGCTCATAAAAATACATTATCTTATCTTTTTCTATAGCAAGACATGATTAAGACTTCTCTAAACAAGGGTTTTAAATGAGAAGAAAAAGAAAAACACTAGGAAAAGAATCACTTGTCTGAATACTAATAAAAAGAAATATGGAAACATGTATTTGCTACAATTCTTACTTTAAATTGCAGAAATTCAACCCAAATGGCATGGAAGTTTAAACGGAAGAAACTTCTTACTTTCCTAGAGCTGAATTTTTGTTGTAGATATTCAGGAGTTAAAGGTCAAAACCTTAAGATCCTTAAATGGCATTGTCAGGCACAGGTCTCTGTCTCTTCTTTCCCAATGAATGTTGTCAGTTTTGGGCTCTCCTCTTTCTAAATTCTAGGAAACCTAGACGTCATCACAAATAAAGCAGAACACATAGAGATCAATATATTAGGCATTACTTAGCTGAAATGAACTGGTGTTGGGCATTTTGAATCAGATAATCATATGGCCTACTATGCCAGTAATGACAAATTAAAGAGGAATGACATTACATTCATTGTAAAGACCATTCCAAGATCTATCCTGAAGTACAATGTTGTCAGATATATGATTATGTTCATATGTCTATGTGGAAGAATATTTAATGTGAATATTATTCAAATTTATGCACCAACTTTAACAACTAATGCCTAAAATGAATAAAAGTTTTTTTTTATACCAACTTTTGCAGTTGGAAATTGATCAAACATGCAATCAAGATGTATTAATAATTATGCATTATTAATAATTATTAATAATCAAGATGTATTAATACTTGTGAATTATAATAATTCACAATCATGTATTGTGAAAGTTGGAAACAAAAAAGGACTGCAGTTGGAAAATATGGACTTGGTGATATTGTCAGAGATTACCTGATAGAATTTTGCTAGACCAACAAATTTTTACAAGTACCTTTTTTCAACGATATAAACAGCAACTATAATGACACATGGAGTTCTGGCACTATAGGATAAGCACTTGACCATAAGGTTGGTTTAAACCTCAAGGTCAGTGCTTCAAACTCACCAGCCACTCTTTGGAAATCCTCTACAGGATCACGAACTGAGCCTGACACTTAACAACAACAAAAATTGTACATATGGACTTCGCTGGGTGGAATACACAGAAATTAAATGAACTACATATATAGAAAGTGATGATGGGGAAGATCAATATCATCAGTGACAACATGGCCAGGGACTGATTGCAGAACAGACCATTAATTTCTGATATGAAAATTCAAGTGGAAGCTGAAGAATATTAAATTAAGTCCGCGAGAACCAAAAAACAATCTTGAGCATATCTTACATTAATTTAGAGATTGCCTTGAAATAGACTTGACACACTGAACACTAATGACCAAAGACCAGACAAGTTGAGGGATGGTGTCAAGGACACTGTATGTGAAGAAAACCAAAGGTCATTAAAAAGACAAGAAAGAAAAAAAGAACAAAAAAACTAGATGTCAATAGAGACTCTGAAACTTGCTTCTGAATGTAGAGTAGCTAATGTGAACAGAATAAATGAGAATATTTCTAATAGAAGCTTGAGAAAACAAAGTAAAGTATTATAATTAAATGTGAAAAGACCTAGAGTTAAAATACCAAAAAGGTATTTTAATAAAATGCTCAGCATTTCTCAAGCTGAAAGAACTGAAGAAAAAAATTAGCCTGGAGTTGAAATACTGAAGAACTCTATGGACAAAATATTGAAAGACACAAGAAGCACCAAAGAAGAGAGAAAAAACACATACTATCAGCACCAAAAATAATCTTTCAATTTTATCCATTTCAGAGGATAATGAATGATCGAGACCCAGTGGTATTGGAGAAAGAAGTCCATTCTGCACTGAAGGCATTGGCAAAAATTAAGGACCCAAGATCTGATGGAATACCAATTTAAATGTTTCAGAAAAAGGGTGCAATTATTCAAGAATTTACTCATCTCTGCCAAGAAATTTGGAAGATAGCTGACCAGTCAAACAGGAAGCAATCCATATTTGTGCCAATTCCAAAGGTGGCCAAACAGAATGCACAAATTATGGAGCAATATCATTGAGATCACATACAAATAAAATTTTGCTGAAGAGCATTCAAAACCAGTAGCAGCAGTATGGTCACAGGGAACTACTAGAAATGCAGGCTGGATTTAGAAAAGGCTGTAGAATGGGGGATATCACTGCTGAAGCCAGATGGATTTTGGCTGGAATCAGAGTATACTTTAAAGACATTTACCTGTGTTTTATTGATTATACCAAAATTTGTTGTATAGGCCGCAACAAATTATGGACAGCATAATAAAGAATGGAAATTACCAAGCACTGAACTGTGATCCTGCAGAACCTATACATAGACTAAAAGGCAGTCATTCAAATGGAGCTCAGTTTGCACAACTTGAAATCAGGAAAGGCTTGTGTCATGTTTCTATCCTTACATCATATTTATTCAGTCTGCATTTTGTACAAATAATCTGAATCCTTGGGCAACACAAAAAAGAGAATGGTATCTGGATTTGACAAAGAATCTGTAAAAAACATTTATGTGTAGATAATGCAAACTTGCTGCTGAAAGTGAGGTGGACTTAAAGCTCTTACTGAGGAATATCAAAGATTACAACCTTCAGTATGTATTACAGGAGAAAATAATCTGAGAAGATGGATAATATAAAGAAGAATATGGCATCAGTATTGGAGAAAGTCTCATTAAATGAAGATAAATTTGCTTCCTGAAAACAAAGTGGACTTAAAATACATACTGATGAAGATCAAAACACTGTAATCTTCAGTATGAATTGCATCTCAGTGTAAACAAGACAAAAATCCTCACAAATGGACCAATAAATATCATGATAAATGTAGAGAGGATTGAAGCCATCAAAGACTTCAGTTTGCTTTGATCAACAATCAACACTCATGGAAGCAACAGTTAAGAAATCAAATGACAGGGGGCTTCCGGTTTTGGTGGCAGTAGAGATAGTCAGGTAAGGAAGTTTCTGTGCTGGAGGATCTGGGATCTCACACATGAAGCACTCACAAAACAACTCCAGAGGTCCGGATCTACCATAAGGTCCAGAACATCAGGTTCCCACACACGCAAGTGAAAAAAATCACGATATTAAGGAAAATACTGTGAGTTAGGAATCTGGAGACAGGATTCCCTCTGTGGCCACCCTGCCCTGGCAGAGTTTAGAGGGCGGGGCTATAGCCATTTGGGCTCAGTGAACCTGCTCTAAACGCAGTGCAGAGACTTTCAAAAAGAGGCAGGAGACTCTACACATTTCTCCGGCATCTTCCCTGGAGCACTTTCTTTGCTCAGCCAGGACACCATCAGGCAGGTGGATGTGCACCCACCAAAAACAGCCCTGATGCTGCAGTTTCCCCGCGGTACAGAGAGAATACGCTTGGGGGCCACTAATGAAGTCAACCATGGAGACACAGCCCTAAGATTGATTTGTACAAGAACCTTGGTGCCTGTATGCCTTGTAGTTGGTTGCGACTCCAGGCAGTCCTGTGCAGGGTTTCTGGGCCTGTGGGTCTTTGCGGGAGTGGAGCACCTCACCTTTCTCCCACAGAGTTGGTGGTTTTGAGCTGCTGACCTTGAGGTTCACGGCTCCATTCTTGGCCGCTGTGCTACCAGAGATCCATGTGCAGGACCCTTATAATGCAATCTGTAAAACCCCAACATAAAAGGACTCAACCATCTCGAGAATTGTGCTGTGCACATGCAGATACCTAATTGACCTTCAGAGACAAAAATAGTGGAAAATCTTTCTCCTGTTAACGTCTCAATATCTATGTGTGCACCTCTACTGTAGTGACTAGAGGAGGGATGTAAGTGAGTGGACACCCTCACCCACTGTGAGAGGCTTCTACCTTGTACACACACTGCCTGTGTAGCACAGGACAGTTGACCACAGCTTCATTTCTGTTACAAAGTGGTGGTATTGTCTCTGCATTTTTATTACTTCTGCTTTTGGTTCTTTTGATCACACATCTTTCCTGGAGGTGGGAGCTTTTTCTCCTTACATTACCCAAGAAGAGACAGCAATCATGGCCACATAGCCAAGCTATAAGCATACCCCATAATATTCCACCACTAAGACAAGAGCCAATAACACCTGCTAAGCATTACATGCAAAAAGGGAAGCCTATCTCCTGATCATATTCACCAGGAGA
>NW_006408639.1:318026-319169 GCF_000296735.1 Chrysochloris asiatica | reverse complement strand
GATATCAGAGTCCAGAACAGAACAATAGCATAACAACGATCTCAAGGGAGCTGGGCCAACCAAGGATCAAAATTATATCAATGTCAAAGAAGGGACAAATGTAGCAACAGAGATCCAGGTGGTGAGGATGTCAGGTAAATTACAGGATACAATGGATTCTTTTAAAGGGAGAGAAAAGTTAATAGACTATAAGGTAACCCCAAAGAAAATAAATACTTCATAGCTTTTAGCACAAAAAAAACAAAACACAAGAAGGCATGCAAAACAAAAGAACAAACAGCAGTACCAAAAAAAAAAAAACATAATGGAAGAAATTAACTCATACCTATTGATAATTACATTGAATGCCAATGGATTGAATGCACCAGTGGAGACAGAGAGTGGTGGAATGAATAAGAAAACAAGACCCTGCAATATGCTGCCTGCAAGAGACACACCTTACACACAAAGACAAAAACAGACTAAACGTTAAAGGATGGAAAAAATTTACCAAGCTAACTGCAATAATAAACAAGCAGGAGTGGCAATACTAATCTCTGACAAAGTAAACTTTAAGATAAAAACCAGCATAAGAGACAAAGAAGGACACTATCTCATGATCAAAGGGTCAATTGAGCAAGACAACATAACCATAATAAATATCTATGCTCCCAATGAAAGAGCACCAAGATACATGAAGCAAACCTTACTAGAACTGATGAAAGAAATAGATAAATCTACAAATCTAGTGGGAGATTTTAATATGCAAATTTGAAAAGAGACAGAACAAACTGGAAAGAAACTCAATAAAGTTACAGAGGAACTAAACAACATAATCAACCAACTTGACCTCATAGATGTATACAAAGCATTTAATCCAACAACAGCACAATATACATTCTTTTCCAGTGTGCATGGAACATTTTCAGAATTAATCCTGTATTAGATCACAAAGCAAGCCTTCATAAATTTATGAACATCAAAATTCTACAGAGCATCTTCTCAGACCACAATGCTATAAAACTAGTAATAAACAATAAGAAGACCAAGGAAAAAAAGTCAAACACAGGAAACTGAACAACACCCTGCTGAAAAGCGACTGGGTAAAAGAAGAAATTAAATGTGAATTCACAAAGTTCCTAGAAACAAACAAGAATGAAAACA
>NW_006408639.1:298494-300153 GCF_000296735.1 Chrysochloris asiatica | reverse complement strand
AATGTTCATGATCATTAGCCATTATAGAGATTCAGATCAAAACAACAATGAGATTTCATCTCACACTAGCAATAGCAACAAAGATCAAAACAGTAGAGGACAATAAATGCTTGTGAGGATGTGGAGAGACTGGGATGTTCCTGCATTGCTGGTGGGATTGCAAAATGGTCCAACCTCTATGTAAAGCAACATGGCACTTTCTCAGAAGGTTGGAAATAGAAACACCTTATGATCCAACAATTCTTCTACTTGGTAGTTACCCACAAGAAATATGAGCCATACACAAGTAGATATATGCACACAAATGTTCATAGCAGCATTAATGGCAAATAGATGGAGACAGCGTAAGTGCCCATCAAATGAAGAATGGATAAACAAACTGTGGTACATATACACAATGGAATATTATGATACTCTGAAGAACAAAAAGAAAGCTGTAACCTAGCACATAATATGGACGAACCTTGAGGACATTATGTTCAGTGAAATTAGTCAGTCACAAAAGGAGAAATACTGCATAGGACCACTACTGTAAAAGACTAAGAAAAAGTACCCACACTAAAGGGCAGGGGGATTCTTTGCTGGGATGTTGGGGGGGAGGGATGAGGGGAGAGAGAGAAAGGTGGATCTCAGAGTAGGGAATAGACACAGGATAGTTTGGTTGCTGGGGAGGGGGGCAATACACAATAAGGGGGAGGGAAATGGAAGAACAAGGTGGAAAGGAAAACAATTAGGCAGATTTGCATGGGCTAAGAGGGACAGAGGTAAATAATGATGTATGCACAACCTTGGAACAACAGGGCTCTGGCATACAGGGAGACAGGGTTAGTACGGGCAAAAGGGGGAAATAATGTTAAGATGCTTGGCTGTCTTTTGAATCTTGGTTTCCCTGGCATACCATTATAAAATAGACACTTAAGGGGGAGAGAATGTAATAGTCAGAAATATCACCATAGAAAGCTTATAAGTATGTCTTCTGCTTATAACTGATTGGAATACCTAAAATGGGGCTATAATATGCCTAGTGAAGAAGGTTTCCTGTGGATCCTCTGTATTACATAAGACCAAAGGTGGAACACTGAACCCCATCTAGAATCCTCTGAGGTGGGAAATTTCCACTGGAAAGGACAAGCTGACCAACCTGGAGCAGCTAGAAGAACTGAAGATACTTCTTGAAAAACAGCCGACAGGAAAAATACAAAACAATAATGGCAGTCCAACTGACTACTGCAAGAGCAAAGAAGTTGTTCACCCAGGAGACATCAAGGCAAGTGGTCAGGTCCTCTCAGGGCAAACCCCTTTCCAAGACTAAGATTCAATGGGAATACATGAGACACGTGCTGTGACTGGTGACCACGGTGGTCACCAATAAGGGGAGCGTCCATTTGATAAGAAAGGAGGGTATATGCATAAGTACACCCACACTTACAGATAATACCCACTAGACCTGGCTTCCATGGCTGGATGATCAGAGCCCAACTAGAAAAAGAAAGAAGAGGAAAAAAAATAGTAATCTGATATAATTTGATTAACTTGACCTTCATCTATGGATGCAATAGCTCAAAAGAGGGAACAAATCTTTACAGCGAGGTTTATTCCCACCTCCTTCATACACAGGGTAGGCAGGGTTGGGCAACTTAGACATTGGCTACCCAAAAT
>NW_006408639.1:296304-297428 GCF_000296735.1 Chrysochloris asiatica | reverse complement strand
AAAAATTCAAACCTTGACTTTCAATACTGATTGATCATATAGGAGAAATATTGAATGATTCAGAAAGCATCAAAAGAAGATGGAAGGAATATACAGAGTCACGGTACCAACTAAAATAGTCAATGTTCAATCATTTCAAGAGGTTGCATATGACCAAGAATTGATGGCGTTGAAGGAAGACGTTGAAGCTGAGCTTAAGACATTGGTGAAAAACAAGACACCAGGAACCGAACGAATGCAAACTGAAATCTATTAAGAAACGGATGCAGCCCTTGCTGTTGTTGTTAAGTGCCGTTGAGTCGGTTCCGACCCAGATGCAGCACTAGAGGCACTAAATCATCTATGCCAAGACATTTGAAAAACAGCTACCTATTGGAAGAGATCAATATTTGTGCCCATTACAAAAAGAGGTGACCCAAATTAAGTGGAAATTATTGAACAGTATCATTAAGATACCCGAAAGTAAAATTTTGCTGAATATAATTCAAAAATGGTTTTAACAGTACATTGACAGGAGGCAGCCAGAAATTCAAACTGGATTCAGAAGAGTAGGTAGAATGAGAAATATAACTACTGATGTCAGGTGGATCTTGGCTTAATGCAGACAATACCAAAAAGATGTTTATTTGTGCTTTATTGAGTCTGAAAAAAACTTCTAACTGTGTGGATCTTTGCAAACTATTGTGAAGAATGGGTATTTCAGAACTCTTAATTGTTCTTGAAAGGAACCAGTACATAAAAACAAAACAGGGGTATACCAAGTGGTTTAAAGTCAGGAAATATGTTCATCAATGTTGTATCCTTTCACTAAATTTAACCAATTTGTATACTGAGCAAATATTTTAAGAAGCTGAACTATATGTGGAAGAAAATGCATCAGGATTGCAGGAAAGCTCGTTAACAACCTGTGATATGTAGATGATACACCTTTGTTTACTGGAAATGAAGGGAACTTAAAATACTTGCTAATAAAAATCAAAGAGTACAGCCTTCAGTGTGAATTGTACCAAAATGAAAATGAAAATTGTAACAACTGGACCAATAAATAACATCATAATAAATGGGAATAATTGAAGTTGTCAAAGATTTCATTTTGCTTGGATCCACAATCAACACTCATGGAA
>NW_006408639.1:294073-295513 GCF_000296735.1 Chrysochloris asiatica | reverse complement strand
AGAGGAAGACCCTCAATGAAATGGATAGACACAGTGGTAAAATCACTTGGCTGAAAAGTAACAATCAAGAGGAAGATGGAGGACCAGGCATTGTTTTGTTTTGTTATGCATGAGGTCACTATGAATGAGAATGATCTTGACGGTATCTAAGCACAACAAAACAAAACAAAATAAAATGATTAGTATTGCAAAATTCTATTATGTGATCTCTAGCATCATCTCTTGATTTTTGCTGGACCTGGATCATGAATCTGGTTAGTCATCTAACCTGTTGTTTGAACCTGAGCCTGCCACATTGCCTGCTGATCCCATGGGCCTGTGCAGACTTCAAGTCAGCAACCCGCCATCTTACCTGTTGACTTTGGACTCCTTTGTCTCTGCAGCTGGCCACTAACCTGCCCATCTTAAGTTCTTCAGCCCCTGCAAATACATGAGTCAAGAAAAACCTCCAGACTGACATTCGACTCATGGACTTGGGACTTGCCAGCCCTTGCATCTGCATAAGCCATTTCTTGGAGATAAATCAATTTATATACATATATAAGCTTCTCTCTACCACTCACCCTGCTGTGGCAGGTTGTGTGTTGCTGATTCTAGAAATTATGTCACCAGTATTTTTAAAGATCAGTAGGGCCACCACTCTTCTGTCAGTTTGTCGTATTGTGGTGGCTTGTGAGTTGCTATGATTCTGAAAGATATGCCACAGGTATTTTAAACACCATCAGGGTCACCCAGGTTTCAGATGAGTTTCCAGACAAAGACAGACTAGGAAGAAAGAGTGACGAACTATTTCTGAATCTTTAATCACTGAAAACTTTATGAAAAGCAGAGAAACACTGTCAGATATAGTGCCGGAAAATGAGCCCCTCAGGTTGGAAGGCACTCAAAATGCAACTGGGGAAGAGCTGCCTCCTCAAAGTAGAGTTGATCGTGATGATACAAATGGAGTAAAGCTTATGGGAGAAAAGCCTGCAGGACCTTCATTCGCTGATGGGCCACAACTCAAAACGAAGAGAAACAGCGGTAAACATCCACTGAAAATAAGAACATGGAACGTACGAAGTATGAGTCAGGGAAAATTGGAAGTTGTCAAAAATGAAATGGAATGCATAATCATCGACATCTTAGGCATTACTGAGTTGAAATGGACTGGTATTGGCCATTTTGAATCTGACAACCACATGGTTTACTATGTCAGGAATGATAAATTGAAGAGGAATGGTGTGGCATTCATCATCTAAAAGAACATATCCAGATCAGTCATGAGGTACAATGCTGTCTATGATAGGATAATATCCATGCACCTACAGGAAAGCCCAGTTAATAGCAGTATTATTCAAATTTACACACCAACCACTAAAGCCAATGAGAATGAAATAGAAGAATTCTACCAACTTCTTCAATCTGAAATCGATCAAACATGCAATTAAGATGTATTGC
>NW_006408639.1:290564-293768 GCF_000296735.1 Chrysochloris asiatica | reverse complement strand
TATAAAGTTTGTATTTAAACTTACATGCATATGAGTTTCACAGGTTTTGCTTCTCTAGAGAACACAGATTAAGACAGCAATCCTGCTATTTAACATACCAGTGGCATAGCTTCCAGCATCACAGCAACATGCAAGTCACCACAACATCACAAACAGAGAGACAAGTGGTGTCATTCTATCCCTAGCAAAAAATAAAATAAAATAAAAAGGCAAACTTACGAGTTTTTGTTTCCTTCAATTGTTTTTCTTACAGCCAGAAAACATACCCTTCACCTCCACATTTCCACTGTACCACTTTTTAGAGGTTTAGCACGTTCTGTTTGAATTCTAATTAGTTATCACATTTTTATATATTCTGTTTGGAAATTTTTTTTAACAATAATATCTACTAAAATGATAATAGCAATAACAGCTTATTTTTATCATCTGTAATTTGTAAAGGCATACGGTAATTATGTATATGTGTGTGTATAAACAAGTATCCCTCAGTATGCATTTTCTCTGTCCTTAAACCATCACTGGGTGTTTAAAATGGAAAAGCACTCAGCTGCTAAACAACAGGTTTGCAGTTTGAGTTGACCCTCAGGTGGTTCACAAGAAAGACCTGGTGATCTACCTCAGAAATACCAGCCATTAACGACTCTACGTGATAGAAAGGTGGTCAGAAAGTATTGTTCGTGGAGTTGTCATGAGTTAGGGGCTGAGGACTGCCATGATGTAATCCTTCTTCTGATATTTACTTGCTACTCTCACATCCACAATGCCTATGAATAGGTAGATACTCTCAGTAAACCTCCAACCTTTCAAATGATGAATACAAATTTAAACACCAATGATTTTTACTTATTGGAACACATTCATCACTTTAAACTGTATTAATGGATAACTAATTAAGGGGAACCCTTGTAAAATTTTCAAAACCAAATTTGACTTTTCTAAGACAATGGTTCTCAGTCATCCAATAAAGAGGGAGTAATTGGTGTGGTGCTCTGGGTTAATGTGCCAGACTGCAAAGCCGTTTGAACTGCAAGGTGGGCAGTTCAAGCTCACCAACTGCTCTTCGGAAACCGTACACAGGGTCGCTATGGGTCGGGATCGACTCGATGGCACTTAACAACAACAACAACCACAATTGTCTATTAGGAGTCCTGGTATGGCACTGTGGGTTAATGTGTCAGACTGCAAAGCCGTTTGAACTGCAAAGTCAGCGGTTCAGGCTCACCAGCTGCCCCTCGGAAAGCCTATACAGGGTCGCTGTGGATCGGAACCGACTCGATGGCACTTAACAACAACAACAACAACAACTGTCTATTCATTTAATTTTTACACCACAGTCCTGAAGTTAAATTGTTCCTATTTCTGGGAACATTTCCAAGGTGAGAACTGAAAAAAATTAAAGTAAAAATGGAAGCATTTGAATCATACATTTAACAAATGAAATTCAAGCTTTCCAGAGGCAATTTAAATTTAATATATACATATTCCTAAGTATGCATTTTCTCCGTTCTTAAACCATTATTCTTTGCTTTCTTTTTCCCTCCCTCATATCTTCCTTCCTATTTCTGTCTCCCTGCCCCTCTATTCTTTCATTCTCCTTTATTATTATTTTTTTAACTTTACAAAAAGGTTTTATGTTATTTCCAAAGTTATCCAGCAGAGGGCGAATGTTCTTTGCTTGCGTTTTGTAAACCTGTATGGAAGTTCATTCTCGGCTTAATGTCCTGCCTTCCTGTATCTGCAGGTGACAAGAAACTTTCCTATTTTCTTCAGGTCCTTGGTGGTTTTTTTTCTTTTCTTGAAGTTCTTTCCAGTTAACTTCCTAGTGAAGGCTCCAAGAAATAGCGCTCTTATCCCACATTCATTAATAACATCTTTTTGTTTCTAAATAAATATGTACTCCAGGAGACCAATTAAAAACCAGTTAAAATGAAGTAATCTTTATGCCTAATTTCATGTCACCATAAAACTCTTTTCTCTAAGTGTGCATGTAAGTATCAAATAATAAAGTTGGAAGATCAGGGTCATAAAATAATAGTAAATGAGAAGAGATAAAGCCACATTTAAAAAAAAGCTAAATTAAAGCACATAGAAGTCATGGCTTAATTTTAATGAACAAAATGTGGTAGCATTTTATTTATGTCTGTGAGAACTAGTTTTACTCTATGCAAAGAATGATTTTCTAATATACATTGTACAATTATACCTGCAGTTGTTAGAGGCTGTTTGGGTGAACAAACTTCTATTTAACTAATCTTTAAATTACAGAAAATTCAGTACACATTTGTGTTTCTCAGGGGAAAAATAAGCCATTTTAGCTCACAATGACTTGTTACATTCATCATTCAGTCCATTGATATCTAGAAAGTATTCTTCAATTCAAACTGCTTGTTCCAAGAGTTTTCAGTAACATTTAGGTTTTCCTGAACTATTTGTGAAGTAGCTTATTGTTGACTTATTTTATTGTCATGAGTAGTACAGAAACATGGTGTTTTAAATCTTTAACTGAAGAAAAATATAGAGTAAAGCAGAAGTAATTCATTCTTTCAATAATAATAACTGTGTTCCTACCCTCCTGCTAAGTCCTCTGGTGATGGTTATCCTTGTACAAAAATGAAAACTTGGTATTTCTCCTCATGGAAATTTCAGTTGGAATGTTCCTTTCTATTCTTCTCCTGAGAAGTAACCAATCATCAATTCATGAATTGAGCATAAATCCTTTCATGCCATTTTGGGTGTGTGTATGTGTGAATGTTGTTGTTGTTAAATGCTGTTGAGTTGGTTCCAACCCATAGTGACCTTGTATAGGATTTCCAAGGAGTAGCTGGTGAGCTTAAACCATCTACTTTATGGTTCAAATTGACTGTGCAGCCCAGAGCTATATATATATTTAGTGTATATGTTGTTAAGTGCCATCCAGTGTTCTATCCTACCACATCAGATGGCGCTGTGGGACAACACTGGACTGAGAACCACAAGGCTGGCAGTTCAAACCCACCAACTGCAACTCGGGGACTCTATACAGGGTCTCCATGAGTTGGAATTGACATGACAGCAGTTAGCACTTAACAATAACAATATATATATATATTGTTTGAACTATAAACTCAGCAGTTCAAGCTCACCAGCTGCTCCTCGGAAACCCTGTAAAGGGTCGTTATGAGTCAGAACCAACTCAATGGCACTTAACAACAACTATATGCATAT
>NW_006408639.1:275664-288045 GCF_000296735.1 Chrysochloris asiatica | reverse complement strand
ACTTATTTGGCTTTTTCTTCATTATGCTAACTTTCGTTGTGATGCTAAAGGATAAGCACTGGAATGCTAACCACAAGTTTGGAAGTTCAAACCCACCAGCTACTGCTTGGTTACCCTATATAGCTTCACTATGATTTGGAAATGATTTGACGGCACTTAACAACAATAACAACAATAAAAACATCCTTTCTATATGTGTGCAGCCAAATCACATGATTTTTAACCATTTAAACACTCAATCACAAGGTTGGTTTGAACTACAAGGTTGGCAGTTCAAACTGACCAGCTGCTCCTTGAAAACCCTATACAGGGACACTATGAATCAGAATCTATTTGATGGCACTTAACAACAACAACAGTACTTAACAGAGTCCCTAAGTGGTACAACTGTTTAACATACTGAGATGGTAACCAAATTTTGGTGGTTTGAGTCCATACAGAAATGCTTCAAAGAAAGGTCTGGCAATCGACTTCTGATAAACAGCCTTTTGTACACAGCTCTACTTTGTCACATGTGATTTGTTATGAGTCAGCATAAACACCATGACAACTGGTTTAGTATTGTATGACATGGATGTTTCACAATTTAATTTACTGTCCCTTTACTATAACCAATAGATATTCCCAGATTTTCACTACTGAGGATAATATTTTACTGCACATTTAACAACGTAGTGGACTCTGTGGGTTAATGTGCCAGACTGCAAAGTCATTTGAATTGCAAGATTGGTGGTTCAAGCTCACCAGCTGCTCCTCAGAAACCTTATACATGGTCACTATGGGTCGGAACTGACTTGACGCCACTTAACAACAACAATAGCAAATTCCTCTACCTTCTCTGAAGTAACAAAGTCAACACTTAGACACAAGGAGACCTACAATCCTTCTCTACTGCCACCTGATTACCCCACTTTCCCCTTTAATTGTGTTTACATTTTGTTGTTGTTATGTGCTGCTGAGTCAGTTCTGACTCAGAGTGACCTGATGCAAAACAGAACAAAACACTGTCCAGTCCTGCCCCATCTTAAAAATTATTATTATGTTTGAGACCATTATTACTGCCACCATGTCAATCCATCTAGTTGCATGTCTTCCTTGTTTTTTGCTGTCCTCGGCTTTACCAAGCACGATGTCTTTCTCCAGGCACTGGTCCTTACTGACAACATATCCAAAGAACAAGAGATGAAGTCTCCCATCCATGCTGCTAAGGAGCATTGTGGCTGTACTTCTTCCAAGACCGTTCTGTTTGTTCTTCTGGCAGCGTATGATACTTTTAGTATTCTTTCTCCAACAGCATAACTCAAATGCATCAATTCTTCAGTGGTTTCCTTTAATCATTGTCCCACTTTCACATACATATGAAACAAATGAAAATACCATGCCTTGAGACAGGCTCACCTTAGATGTCTTCAACTGACATCTTTGTTCTTTAAAACTTTAAAGAGGTCTCTTGGAGCAGATGTGCCCAATGTAATACATTTTTTATTTCTTAACTGCTGCTTCCATGAATGTAGATAGTGGAGTGGATTCATGAATGTTGATAGTGGATACAAGCAAAATGAAGTATTTGATAATTTTAATCTTTCCTGTTTACCATGATGTTTATTGGTATGGAGATTTTCATTTTCTTTATATTGAAGTGCAATGCATACAGAAAGCTGTGGACTTTGATCTTCATCATTAATCACCAGCTATTTCAACTCTTCTTTGCTTTCAACTATCAAGGTTTTCTTATCTACATAACACATGTTAATAATGAGTCTTCCTCCAATCATGGTGCCATACTGTTCTTCATATAATTCAGCTTGGAATAAGTATGCTGAAAGAATACAACTGTAACACCTTTGCTGAATTTAAGCCATTTAATATTCTCTTCTTCCATTTGAATGGCTGCCTCCTTGGTTTATGTGCAGGTTCCTCATGGCCAGAATTAAGTGCTCTGTAATACCCATTCATCACAATGAAATCTATAGTCACTTATTAAGATCACTTTTCTGCTTATATCTGTACCCTCAAATCTCTTGTGCTTTTTCAGTTCATTTTACTCACTTGACAAAGAGTACCTCTGAATAACTCCAGGTTTATATCTGTTCTGTGTTTCCATCTATGTGGCTTAACTTCCTTGGAGAAAAACAATTACAATGCTAACCATTATTACATGAAATCCATGATATCAGACCTAACTACACAAGCCATTCATTCTGTGTAGGTATCATACTGTGTTTCTTACTCAGCTGACTCCCAAGTTTCCAAATGACTATTTCCTATTTCTTATCTCCCCAGTCCTTCAGCATTCTTTCCCTTATTTATCCTACTTCTAAACCTTACTTCCAACCCTTGATTAAGTTATCAGAGCAAGTACAAGAAAAATGGAAACCCTCCACACACTTACTTCTGTGGCTATGTTGTTGTGGTTAAGTGCCATAGAGTTGGTTCCCACCCATAGTGACTCTGTAGAGGGTTTCCAAGGCTGTAAATCTTTATGGGAGCAGAAAGTCTCATCTTTCTCCTGCAGAGCAGCTGGTAGTTTTGAACTGCTGACCTTAAGGTTAGCAGCCTGATTCGTAACCACTACGCTTATACCTAACCGTATTAGAAAATGTAAGCCATATATTCTATCCTACCTCCAGGGTCAACTTTTTTTCCCCTGTTCTCAATGAAGACCAGCCCCTCCACTCCTCCTTTTGTACTCTAGATTCCACAATGTTCTTATATCCATTTCTTAAATACTCCAGCTTAATACAAACTTGCAGCCTTTGAGACAGATGCTTCCTTTACTAAGAAATCGTTTCCCTCCAGATTATCATACTGTTTTCACAATGTCTTATTTTCACAGGCCTACCTTGGCTAGCGTAGTGGTTATGAATCGGGCTGTGAACCGCAAGGTTGGCAGTTCGAAACTACCAGCTGCTCTGCGGGAGAAAGATGAGGCTTTCTGCTCCGATAAAGATTTATAGCCTCGGAAATCCTGCACAGGGTCGCTATGGGTTGGAACTGACTCGATGGCACTTAACAACAACAACAACAACCCTGACTATGAGTCCCTGGTGTGGTGCTGTGGGTTAATGCGTCAGACTGCAAGGGCTTTTAAACTGCAAGGTCGGTGGTTCAAGCTCACCAGCTGCTCCTTGGAAACTCTATACAGGATTGCTATGGGTCAGAATCGACTTGACGTCACTTAACAACAACAACAACTCTGACTATGGAATCTTGCTGTCGTGCTGTGGGTTAATGCGCCAGACTGCAAAGCCATTTGAACTGTAAGATCGCTATGGGTTGGAATAGACTTAACGACACTTCATAACAACAACAACAACCCTGACTATTCCACTTATCATTTGCTCCCCTAACACAAGCATAAAAGATTTTCATCAGCTGTGCTACATTTAAGGATCTCTAGTTGTGTAGTGGTTACGAGTTGACACGATCAGCTTTTCCATTGGAGAAAGATGAGACTTTCTGCTCTAATAAAGATTTACAGCCTCAGAAATTCTATACAGGATTGCTATGAGTTGGAACCTACTCCACAGCACACCACCACCACCATGCTACATTTACCAGTAACATTTATTGTCTCATTAACACAATTATCATGCACTTATTTATATATTTATTGCTTCCATACTTTGTGGTTTCAAGGAAGACAAAAGAAAATTAGAAAGTAAACAAAACAAAAGTTGTCACTGGGCAAATTTCAACTCATTGTCACTGTAAGTGTTGCACTCTAGAACTGTGTCCCACAGGGTTTTCAAAGTTGAGATATTTTGGAAGCATCTCACCAGGGCTTTTGTCCATGCAGCCTCTTGGTGGTTTCCAACAGATAAACATTTGGTTACTAGTTAAATGCATAATGAGTTAGTGAGTTTCTCTGTGGGGGAAAGCATGACAATTCTGGTTCATTTAGATAATATAAATAGTATAGATCTAAAACCAACATGCATATTCTTGTTTAATAATTACTGCTCCAAACTTGGTTTAATGTTTCCCGTCTATCTGGTCTCAGTTTGTACTGCAGACGGATGACTCCAAGGTGTAGTTAGCATTTTGTCTCTTTGACTGACTAACATCTTTCTTTTCCTCCTTTATCTGCTTTTCATACTGACTTAGGTTTCTAGCGCTGCCCTAACATGAATTCAAGAGTGAGTATTTTCACACACTCTTGCACTCCTTGTGTATTGCTCTCCCCATCCTTGTATATTGCCTTCCCTGCCACCCAAGCTATCATGTGTCTACCTTCTGGCCAGTGAATTACTCTCCCTTCCCACCCATCCCTAGTAACCATCAAAGAATGTTTATATTTTAGTATAGAAATCTTTTCTTAAGCTTTTATAGTAATGGTCTCATATAATACCTGTCCTTTAGTGATTGACTAATTTCACTCTGCATAACGCCCTCCAAGTTCATCCATGGTATGAGGAGTTTTGCAGATTCTTTGTTATTTTTTAAGTTTACGTAGTATTCCATTGTATGTATGTACCAAAGTTTGTTTATCCATCATTCTTCCATTGATGGATACTTAGACTGTCTCCGTCTTTCTGCTATTGTGAATAGTGCTGCACTGAACATTGATGTGCATCTATTTAGTGAGTGGCTTTAAGGAACAGAAAGAGAAAAAAAGGTTTTTTTCACTTCTGGCTAGAAGTCCAGATTCTGACCATACCAGCTATAAAGGTAGGTTGGCTTTCAGGGAAGATCCTTCTCTTTCAGCTGCTATACTTCTGATTTTCCTCACTTACTTGGTGATCCTCACTTGATTTGAGATGATCCTCAAAATCTCATTGTCATACTCAGTGTGAGCATATCTCTGTGTCTAATCTTCTCTTTCTATAGCTCAGAAGTGATCGGGTTTAGGACAAATCCTAATATTGACAATGGACTCTTACATGAAACCCTCATGGATTTTGTGGGAATTTCATATTTTGGGATCCAGCTAAAGGCCTGGGAATCTTTTAGCGCAGCTACAGTTTGTCTCTGTAAGGTTTGTTCAACTTACTGGTCAGGTTCTGAAACAACAGATCCTGTTCACTCATGCATTCTAAAAACACACTAACCTAAATGCAACAGCGGTTTCTGTGGTTAGTCAAGTCAGCATCTCACAAGCCCATCTCTCAACCTTTATGCTTCTTGAGTAGGAATGAGACACAAGTCTGTTGTGATGACAGCCCCAAATGCAGCTGAAGTGGACCATAATTTGCTTAAACTCCTTCTTACAATCTGGAAATGAGAGAGGATCGCTGTTTATTTCTCTCCAAGAATGAGATTTTGTTGTTGTTGTTGTTAGGTGCCATCCAGTTGGTACTGACTCATAGCGAACTTATGCACAGCAGAACGAAACACTGCCCAATCCTGGGCCAACCTCACCATTGTTGCCATGCTTGAGCCCAGTGATGCTGCCACTTTGCCAATCCATCTTGCTGGCGGTCTTACTCTTTTTCTCTGACCCTCCACCCTACCAAACATGATATCCTTCTCCAGTGACTGGTTTCTCCTGACAATATGTCCAAAGTATGAGAGGTGAAGTTTGGCCATCCTGGCCTCCTAGGAACACTCTGGGTGCACTTCTTCCAATACATATCTGTTGGTTTTTTTGGCAGCCCATGGCACTTTCAATAGTCTCCTCCAACACCATAACTCAAAAGCATCAATTCATCTACAATCTTCCTTATTCACTGTCCAGCTTTCACATACATATAAAGTTATTGAAAATATCATGGCTTGGGCCAGGCGCACCTTAGTCTTCAAGCTGACATCTTTGCTCTTCAACACTTTAAAAAGGTCTTGTGCAGTAGATATGCCTAATGAAATACGTCACTTGATTTCTTGACTGCTGCTTCCATGAGTGTTGATTAAAGACGAATGTAGTCCTTGACAACTTCAATCTTTTCTCTGTTGATAAGACTGCTGTTTATTGGTCCAGTGTTGAAGATTTTTGTTTTCTTTACGTTGAGATGAAATTCATAGCAAATGCTGTTGTCTTTGATCTTCATCAGTAAATATTTTAAGTCTTCTTCACTTTCAGCCAGCAAGGCTGTATCATCTGCATATCGCAGGTTATTAATGAGTCTTCCTCCAATGCTGATGTCATGTTTTTCTTCATATAACCCAGCTTCTCAGATTATTTGCTCAGCATACAGGCTGAATAAATATGGTGAAAGAAAACAACCCTAGCGAACACTTTTCTGAATTTTAAACCATTCAGTGTTCCCATGTTCTGTTCAAACAACTGCCTCTTGGTCCATGTACAGATTACTCATGAGCACAATTAAGTGTTCTGGAATACTCATACTTCACAATGTTATCCATATCT
This sequence comes from Chrysochloris asiatica, assembly GCF_000296735.1. Classification (NCBI taxonomy): domain Eukaryota; kingdom Metazoa; phylum Chordata; class Mammalia; order Afrosoricida; family Chrysochloridae; genus Chrysochloris; species Chrysochloris asiatica. The sequence goes on along the minus strand of NW_006408639.1, from coordinate 281,738 downwards.
TGTCATGATCCACACAATCAAAAGCCTTTGCATAGTGAAGAAAGCACAGGTAAACATCTTTCTGATATTCTCTGCTTTCAGCCAAGATCCATCACACATCACCAATGACTTCCCTTGTTCCACGACCACTTCTGAATCTGGCTTGAAACTCTGGAATTTCTCTGTAAATGTATGCTTGCAGCCACTTCTGTATTACTTTTAATAAAATTTTACTCGCATGGGATATCAAAGATATTGTCCGATGATTTCTTCATTCCATTGGGTCACTTCTCTTTGGAATGGACACAAATATGGATCTCTTCCAATCAGTTGGCTATATAGTTGTCTTCCAAATTTCTTGGATGAGACGAGTGCTTCCAGTGCCACCTCACTTTCTTGAAAGATTCCAATTTTTATTCCATCAATTCCTGGTACCTTGTTCTTGTCAATTCCTTCAATGCACCTTGGACTTCTTCCTTCAGTATCACTGGCTCTTGATCATATGCTACCTCTTGAAATGGTTGAACATCAACCATTTTCTTTTGGTACAGCGACTCTCTGTATTCCTTCCATCTTATCTTGATGCTTTCTGCATCATTCAATTATTTGCCCAGAGAATCCTTCAATAATGAAAGTCGAGGCTTGAATTTCTTCTTCAGTTCCCCCAGCTTGAGAAATGCTGAGCGTGTTCTTCCTTTTTGGTTTTCTGATTCCAGATCTTTGCACATTTTGTTGTTATATTTGGCTTTAACTTCTCGAGCTGATCTTTTAACATCTGTACGCTGGAGAGCAGGTTTCAGTTTCTCTTCTGACATCCATTTTGACCTTTTTCTTCTTTCTTGTCTACTTAACGACTTTTTACTTTCTTCCTGTATGATGTTCTTGATGTCATCCCACAACTCTTCTGATCTTCAGTCTTTAGTGTTTAATGTATCAAATCGGTTCTTCAGACAATCTATAAATTCAGGTGTTATATATTCAAGGTCATATTTTGGATCTCATGGACTTGTTTTCATTTTGTTGTTGTTGTTGTGATGTACCGTGGAGTAGGTTCCGAGTCATAGCGACCCTGTATAGGGTTTCCAAGGCTGTAAATCTTTATGGGAGCAGAAAGCCTCATCTTTCTCCCACTGTACAGCTGCTAGTCTCAAATTGCTGACCAATTCATAACCACTACGCTACCAGAGCTCCTTCATTTGTAGTACCCTAATAATCCATTCCTGATATCCTCTTTATAAATACTCCTTTAGTCTTTCCCATGAGTGCTCCAAGATTCTTTTATGATATGGGTAAGAACTGTGCAACTATCTTTCCAATGTCTCAATTGAAAATTTGTATCTTGACCTGGTATTTCACTTGGGAATATCTGTTATATATCTATCTGTTTCAGTAAACGCACAGCTTAACAGTTTAGTACACAAATATCTGTCTATATTAGTTGTATCTTGTCCTTTTAGATTTCTTTTGTCACACTAAATCTCAAGATTTTTCTTAAATTCTGCAATCCTTTCCCTGGCATATGTATCTTGTTTAAGTGGTCCATTCTCATCCATGAGATAATTTCTTATAAATTTTGTCTATTTTCTCATAAATCTTAACTGATCAGTTGTATTTTAAAATTGACTGAACCTGGGATTGATCATGCTGTATTTTGCGGTTGATCTATTTTTAATTTTCAAATGGAAAGCCAATTAGTGTTGAATTACCCATAACTTACCCTGTTGATGTGACACAATATTTTATTCATGCATCTAATTAAGAATAGGATTCAATCCTGACCCAGCATGTATTTATTTTCCCAATACAATGGAAGCATTCTGCATGAATAAAGGTCAGATAATTTGGTTGCTGATCTGAGCAATAGTTTTATTTTACATGTTTCCAAATATTCTACACAATAGGCAGTAGACAGTATTGCTACTACCTTAATGATTCTTTATGACTGTTTTAGGCCCCTAAATAAAAATTAAATAGTGTGGACAAAGGATTTTGGTAAATTATTTTACAAATTTTGTAATGCTAAATACTATTATTTTCAAAATTATTTGTCACAAATGTCTGGCATTAACCGTCATTTTAAAAACATCATCTTAATTAAATAAGCATGAATTTTATTTCCAAGTATCACACTCAATAGAATAAAAATTATCCATCGAAAGTTACCCATTTGAAAATTAACTTTAATGCAGGAGTATATATTGTTGTTGTTGTTGTTAAGTGCCATCGAGTCGGTTCCGACCCATAGCGACCCTGTACAGGGTTTCCGAGGGTGTAAACTTTACGGGAGTAGAAAGCCTCATCTTTCTCCCGTGGAGCGCCTGGTAGTTTCGAACCACAGACCTTAAGGTTCGCAGCCCGATTCATAACCACTACGCTACTATATGACACATTATTTAATTCCAAGATTGTATACAGTTTGATAAATATCAAGTCTCTATTTCTTTGACATTGTATGTGCATTTGATTTGATATAGCAAAAGGAAAAATAACAGAATTGAACAATTTGTTCTTAACTTTAGCTGTGTCTGCTGAGCTATGATAAAGGAATGACATGATGAAATGACACACATGTTGTTATAGTTGCAATAAGTAGGATCATGTTTTCCCCCAAGGAGACGAAAACAGAGGCTAGCAATATCAGAAATTTTTATTTTGTCACTTTCATCCTGCAGGTAATTTTGATAAGTTTCTGTATTTTAACATACGATGCAAGGTGAATGTGCTGAGCAGTTTTTTTTTTAAATCAAGTTCAAGAGTTAAAAAGAAAAATAGCACAAATTTCCTCTTGATAAATTACTTTAAAGAAAAACTTTATTAAAAGCATAATGAGAGTCTGCCACAGTATGCCATCAACCACACATTGATCTAATAAGAAGTTCTTGTAAAGATGATGAGTTAATTAAAGATTACATAGCAATCTGTTACCTAGAAGTTTGAGATCAAGCTTGGCAGATAAAAATTCAAAAGTTCCTTTACCATATGCTTAAATTACCACATGTTTTCTGGAAGAATTTATTTTGGCCTCTGATTGTATATATTTCAAAGGAAACACAAAGAAGATTCAAAGAAATTTATATGGTTAGACAAAGAAAGTGAACGTTACTTTCAGTGGGTCACCTCAATTGAATGAAGGTGAAAATAGAGGATACAAGGAATATTGGTTCAATGGTTACAGGAATATAGGAGTGGAAGAGAAGAGGTGAAAATAGTAAGCAGGGAATTCTATACCAAAATTTTAAAATATGATTTAAATATGTTCTAGTGAATGAATAAAACTCCTGCTATGACTCTGTAGGGTAAGCACTCAACCCCAAGGTCAGTTTGAACCACAAGACAGACAGTTCAAACTCACCAGCTGCTCCTCAGAAACCCTATACAGGGCTATATGAGTGGAAACTGAGTTAATGGCATTTTAATAACAGTTAATGAATTAAAGTCCTAATTGGTTCTTTTTCTTATTTAGCTTTTCCCCTTAAGGAAAAAAATATATATATCTATCAAACTTTTGGCTTTGTTATTATTCATTTTTAAAACTTTTTTTATTATGATTTGGGGGAAAGTTGACAGAGCAAGTTGATTTTCCATTCAACAATTCATGCGTATTTTGTATTGTGACACTGAATACAATCTCCACAATGTAATAGCAAAATTTCCACTTCCTCGCTGTGTTTACTGCTTCCTTCTACTCCCCTTTCTTGCCTTCTGGGCTTTATCCCTGGGCAAGAACTGCCCTTTTTATCTCCTATAGTTGGCTGTTCTAAGGAGTGAGTACCTCGCAGGCATTATTGTTCAACCTAGAATCATGCCTGCTGTTTGCCTGACCGATTAATCATGGGTGTAAATTCAGTTCCTGGTGTGAAGGGTATCTAATTTCCACAGTTTTGTGGGTTTCACCCACTGTGGGTTAATGTGCCAGACTGCAAAGCCATTTGAACTGCAAGGTTGGCGGTTCAAGCTCACCAACTGCTCCTAGGAAACCCTATACAGGGTCGTTATGTGTCGGAGTGATTAAGGCAGCAACTAACAATATATGCCAATTATTATGGCATGGCTTATCTGTGAATTGTCATACATAAACCTCACACCACCTTTGGGACATAGACACTTTATACTATCATCATTTTTTGAAAGGAAAAATACAAATGAATGTGACATACCTGTTAAGGGATAGAGTTGTGAGCAGGGCCAAGATCCTGGCTCTACCACCTTCCCCAGGTACTTGTGTTCTAGAATGAAAAAGGGATGCTGCATTATACCTCTGTATGATTTGTGCCAAAGGATAGAGAGTCCCAGGACTAAACAGTACAGTTAAATGCTACTTGATGGGGTTGGGTCAAAAGTAAGAATAACCATTAAACTCAGCTTATTGAATGAAAAGAAAAAGAGAGGTAAGTATCAGGTAAACTCGTTAGAAAGTCCAATGAGCTAGCAAAATGACTACTGCCTTTATGCCCCATCAATGGAACAAGCATACGATAACTTCAGTGTCACTTCATAAACGTCAGAAGTTATACACTTCGGGATCCAAATAAAAGTCTTCAGAAAACCAACGGCCATTTCATTGATTCCTACTCACAGAAACCCTGTAGAGAGTTTCCAAGGTTGTCAACCTTTTCAGAAGAAGACAGCCTTATTTTTCTCCCTCTGAGTGCCTGGTGGGTTTGAACTGCTGACCGTTGGTTAGCAGTCCAGTTCTTGTCCTACAGCCCCACGAAGGCTGAGGCTTAGAATCCAAGTTAAAGAATGGTGGACATTTGAATTGGAGGGGATTTTGCAAATTCTCAGTATCGACTTAAGAAAATATTTACAGCATTTTGGCAAAAAGAAAACCAAGGAGTCAGAGAACGAAAAGATATGAAAAATATTGAAACTTTGAAAACCAAACTTCAGAATTTTCACTAGTAAATCAACTGAAAAGCTGAATTTTTGACTTGCCTTACAAGTTCTTCTGTGATGACACAAGGTTTAGCTCATGGGATTTATTAATTCTTTCAACAATTCTTTTTTTGAGTGTCTTCATAGCACTATGTTCTTTCTTAGGTGCTGGGAGTAAAATTTTGAGTAGGAGATTCATTCAAATCTCTAGGCAGCAGTTTAAAACTACCAGCTGTTCCACAGGAGAAAGATGAGGATTTCTGTTCCTGTAAAGATTTACAGCCTTGAAAACTCTATACAGGGTCACTATGAGTCGGAACCGACTCCACAGCACATAACCATCACCACTGTAGATGACATAAATATTAAACAAGTAAACAATGAAACAAAGTATCATATTGTGAGATTATACCAATAATAAAGACTTCTGGCGTGCGCTGTAGGATTAGTGGTTTAAACCCACTAGGTCAGTGTTTTAAACACACCACCTACTCCTCAGAAACCCTCTACAGAATGGTTGTGGAACCTCTTTTTCTGGCAAAGTCCATTTAGATATTTATAACATCATTCTCAGGTCATACAAAATTATCAATTTAAAACTTAGCCTGGGTAGAACAGGAGGCAGGGCTTGATGGCGGATAGGGTAGAGGTGCAGTGAAGTTTTCCGTCAGCAATACCACAGAATACTAGATAAAGTGAGTTCAGGGCAGTGTTCCAAAACTCTGAACCACATATCTAGGAATATTTAAAAAGTCTAAAGGCTTATAACTAGTGAAACTTGTAACAGGACTAAGAAATCCTGTACTTTAGAATCTGCCAGGCTCAGTGGCCTGGAACTGACAACTTGGGTGAGACCAAACAGCAAGACCAAGGGTGAGAGCTAGCACATCCACCACAGAATAACGCCGTGGGAACCTCGGAGCAAAGGTGGACAAAATACTTTGTTGGATTTGTTTTGGCCTGATTTTTGTTGTTGTTGTTGTTATCTGTTCATGGGCCTCACACTGTTTGCACACCTCCATTCTGGTGACTACAGGGGGTGCCTGAGTGAGTTGACACCCCAACTCCCACCAAGGGTGGGTTCTTCTGACACGCATGCGCACAGATATCCTCAGCATTTGCAGAAATAGACAGCTCAGAAGCCAGCCCTGCTCTGTGTATTAACAGGGAAACAGCCAGAACTAGGGATGAGGAGAGAGAGAGAGTTTAAAAACAAAACC
>NW_006408639.1:273110-274914 GCF_000296735.1 Chrysochloris asiatica | reverse complement strand
AAGACCTCTACAAGAAAAAGACAAATAACCCAATTAAAAAATGGGCACAGGACCTGAAAAGACACTTCACCAAGGAGGACATCCAGGCAGCCAACAAACATATAATCACGAGCGCTAGCCATTAGAGAGATGTAAATCAAAACAACAATGAGATATCATCTCACACCAACAATAGAGGCAAAGGTCAAAAAAGTAGAGGACAAGAAAACCTGGCAAGGATGTGCAGAGACTGGGACACTCCTGCATGGCTGGTGGGATTGCAAAATGGTCCGACCTCTGAAAGCAATATGGCACTTCCTCAGAAGCTTGGAAATATTTTATGATCCAGCAATTCCTCTACTTGGTATTTATGCACAAGAAACATGAGTCATGGCATAAGTAGATAAATGCACAGCAATGTTCATAGAAGCACTATTTACAATAGCACAAAGATGGAGACAGCCTATGTGCCTATCGACTGAAGAATGGATTAAAAAACTGTGGTACATACACTCAATGGAATATTATGCTACCTTGAAGAATAACAAGGAAGCTGCAAGCCACTGCATAACAATAGATGAAACTTGAGGACATTATGTTGAGTGAAAGTAGTCAGTCACAAAAGGAGAAACACTGCATAGGAACACTATTGTAAAAAACTAAGAAAAGAACCCATACTAAAATGGAGAGGGGGGATTTTTGTTGGTTACCTGGATGTGGGGGGTGGGTAAGGGGAGGGAGGGGAAGGTGGATCTCATGGTAGGGAGTAGATACAGGATAGTTTGCATGCTGGGAAGGGGAGCAATACACAAGAAGGGGGAGGGGAATGGAAGAACAAGGTGGATGGGAAAAAAGTTAAGTAGGTTTGCATGGGCTAAGTGGGATAGAGGTAAATAATAATGTATGCACAACCTTGGAACAACAGGGCTCTGGGATACAGGGATTGAGACATGTTAGGAAAGGGCAAAAGGGGGGAAACAATGTTAAGAAGCTTGACTGTCTTCTGAATCTTGGTTTCCCTTGCATACCATTATAAAATAGACATTTGAGGGTGAGAGAAAGGAATAGCCAGAAATATTACCATAGAAAGCTTGTAAGTCTGTCTTCTGCCTATAACTGATTGAAATACTTATAATGGGGCTATAACGTGCCCAGTGAAGGAGGCTTCCTGTGAAGCCTCTGCATTACATAAAACCATAGGGGGAATCCTCAACCCCATACAGAATCTTCTGAGGTGGGAAATTTCCACTTGAAAAGACAAGCAGACCAGTCTGGAGTGGCTAGAAGAACAGAAAATACTTCTTGAAAGAAAGATCGACTGGAAAATACAAAACAATAATGGCAGTCCACTGACTACTACAAGATCAAGCAAATCACTTGCCCAGGAGACATCAAGGCAAGTGGTCGTGTCCCTTCAGGGAAAACCCCTGTCCAAGGATAAGACTCAATGGGAATATATGAGTAGATATGCTCTCTGACTGGTGACCTAGTTGGTCAACCATAAGGGGAAGTGAGGGAAAAACAGCAATGAAGCAGCAAGCTAAGCCCTACCATGTTCAACAGACTACTGCGAACCTGGGTGGAGACCTGGCTGGCCAGCAGTGTGGCAAGACCTGGAGACTCCTGGGCCCAGAGTCAGTGACATAGCCACAGAGGTCTTGAGTGGAGAGTGAAGCATCCAATGAATATGAAGTCAGGGCATATGCACAAGAACATCCACACTTGCAGATAATACCCACTTGATTTAGTTTCATTGGCTGGATGATCACCATTCAACTAGAAGAAGAAAGAAGTGGAAAAAAAGAGTAATCTGATACAATTTGAT
>NW_006408639.1:271151-272188 GCF_000296735.1 Chrysochloris asiatica | reverse complement strand
CCACAACAATAATATGATGGTTGGAGTCTTGGAATGGTGCCATAGGATAAATCTTCAACCCCAAGATTGGTTTGGACAACATACGATTGCTGGAAGCGCAGTTGCCTTGGCAGACCTGGACCAAATGATTTTGTGAGCCTTATGTGGCCCAAGGGATGGATGTTCCCCACTCCTGCTACACCAAGTGGCTATGAGTTAGAACTAACTAGATGCACTCAACAATAACAGTAATAAACAACAGCTTAAAGGTGGCCAATTTTAGCTCATGGAGACTCCATCTGTGTTAAGTTAGAATCATACTCTATTAAGTTCTGTATGGCTAATTTTTCAGAAGTAGATAATGAAGACTTCCAAATTGCCTAAGGGTGAACTCGAACCTCTAATCTTTCAGTTAGCAGCTGAGCACACTGTTCATACCCTACAAGGACTCATCACGTAATGAAAATAAATAAAAACAGAGGTATGATAGATAATGACTGGGAAGTTCATTGATCAGAGGTGGATTACCTGAGAAGGTGAATGTAAAACAAAGACTGGAATAACAAGATGAAATTAGTCATAGGTGAGCTGACAGATGAGTATTCCAAGAAATGAGAAGCTCTGAGATGAACCCTATGGTACAGAGGCAACAAGTGTGACTGGGTTTTTCTGAAGGAGGGATGCAGGAGATGAAGTTGAGGAGAAGGCAGCATAAACCTATGCCTTAGCATAGTAATGGCCAGCTGGCATTTTATTTTTAAGTACATGAGTCCCTTGAAAGATTTGAAAAGTGAAAATATGTTCTCCTAACAAAAAATATTTTGGGGAAAGAAAGATGTTTGTAATTAATATAGTAGGACAATAGGAATAAATTGGGATCATCACAAGCAAAGTGAGACCTATAGTCATTCTATTTTTTGTTTTGTTTAATTTCAATTTCATAGTTTATTCTGTTTAATCCACAGATTAGTTTTAAAAACAAAACAAACAAATAAGTAAATATATACCTGAAATGATGCTGGAGAATGAATGATAGATTTCTGCAAGACAAATGATTT
>NW_006408639.1:263822-268765 GCF_000296735.1 Chrysochloris asiatica | reverse complement strand
TCAAAGTCCCTACCAGTCTCCCAAATACCAGAGCTTTGAAAACTGCATATGTCAACTGCAAGGACAAGAAAAAATAACGAATGAGCCATGACATTGTAAATAAAACAAAATTTTATGTAATTAAAAAAATTATTCCTGGGTCTTGCTAATTACCTATAAAGAAGAAAAAGGAACAAACAAACAAATAGTAGAATAAAATTTTATCATTCTAAGTCTACTTGTTTTATATCAGTATAAGTCTACAGTACCCTGGCAAAAACCTGTTTTCATTTCCTACCTTATCCTAGAGATCAAACCCTGATTCTTTTAAGCAAAAACTACATGGAATATAGGAAAGACTGTGCCATTAAAATATTCATTTATACTCTTCATAGTTCACTAGTGGTCCTATTTCTGGGCAAGCTTATAACCAACCATTTAAGGTTGGAAGTATAACATAAACAGGTGCTAAGAGTGAAATGCGAAAAGTAAAAGAAAAAAAAAAAGAAAGAAAAAAAAAAGGCAGAATTCACACAGAGCAGCTTTAGAGAAAACTTCTGGTGATTTATCTTTGAAAGTAAGCCATTGAAAACCTGATGGAACACAGTTCTACACTGAGACACATGGAGTTGGAATCCACTGAAAGCCAGTTGGGTTGTTTAGTTTTAAATGTTTCTGTTGTGGTGATGTACTGTTAAGTGGGTTCGGACTCATAGCAGCCCTGTCTAGGGTTTTCTAGACTGCTGACCTTGCAGTTACCAGTCACGAACTTATTCTACAGTTCCACAATAAGGTTCAGTTTTAAGTGGTTGAGTCATTATCTCTTCATAATTTCAATAGATTACTCTGAGATTTGAGAGGCCAATAAACTTTTTGGCAGTGAGAATATAAGCAGAGATTATAATTAAGAGAACTTTCCATTAGACTGAAAAAAAGTAGTTTCTAAATATCACAAACAGTTAAGTGTTTCACTACTAGCCAAAATTTTGGCTATTCAGTCACTCAGGCACACCTTGGAAGAAATGTCTGGTGATGTCGTTCTGAAAGGTCACAGCCTTGCACACCAGCCCTATGAAGCAGTTCTACTCTGCACACATAGGGTGGCTATGAGTCAGAATAGACTGGATGGCAACTAACACGGAAAAAGGAGTAGTTCGGAGTAGTCTTGGTGTGGTGCTGTGGAATCAGCACTGGAGTGCCAACCACATGGTTGGCCGTTCAAATACACCAGCCCATCCTTGGAAATCCTACACAGGGCTACTATGAATGGACTTCAAAGCACTTAACAACAACAACAGCTTTGACTAGAGTGGTAATGCTGTAAAGTTTATTTTATTAAACACATGTATACCAATGACTGATGTCTTTGGCTGTAGACGTGATAGCATTTGCTGATTGGTGGAAAGGATAGGATTTAGCTGATAGCAGACATTTGTGAATGCAATATGCATTTACAATGGCTCTGGTTAGAGAGCAGGGGTTAAGCACTCTATTTTGAAATGATCAGCACATCAGTCACTCTGACAGATACAGTTGTGGCATTCTGCTTCTTCCAACTCTTCCATGGGAGAAAGATGGACCAGTCTGCTTCCATAAAGTCTGTAACCTTAGGAGCCCTATAGAGCAGTTCTGTTCTGTCTTAGAATGTGGATACAAGTAGGAATCAATTCCAAAACAACTTAAAAAAAAAAAAATGTGTTTGTCTGGGAATTGTTGGTATTAAGGAAATCGACAGTTCTATGTTGTTCATGAGAAGTTAGTGATGCCATCATATTAGACTTCCAATTTGAGATGTCAAGTAGTCAGTTGGGATATGAGTTAAAAATTAAGGGAAAGGCATGGCTGGAGCTATGCGTGTATATTAGAAAGTCATCAGTCTCTATTTAGCACTATGGTGCCTGCCTGATACTTGCTTCATTAATCATTACTGAGTTTCAGGATCTAAAGAGAGTTGAAAAGGCCAAGGTCATACCTAGTACAAGATTTCTCAGAGCACGACACTCCAAATAGTCAAACCAGAATCAACCTTAGTGTTTGCATATAATTCAGTTTTTGAGGTCCCAATGCCAAACACTTTTATTTAATATAGCATGTGGCAGGACCATGGAATCTGAGCACAAACTCTCAAGGACTCCTGATGCCCACCAGGTTGGTACCTTCATGATTGCTATGATAGTAAGATGGAGAGAAACAGACAATTCTGCTGCTTGTGCCGGCAGAGTTTCCAGCGGTGGTTGTCTTGTGGAAGACACCTTACTATAGCTTCCCATTGTGTTTTAAGTCTATTTTTATTTTTGTGGCTGTTTATTTTAAGCCGTTGAGATATTATTATTTCTATATTTAGTTTTAGCTTAATGAAATACTAACTCTATGTTTCTCAACCTTAGTGGACAGAGAAATTACCTTAAGGTGCTTGATAAAAAATAAGGATTCCACTGCTGGATTCTGACTCAGAAGGTATCCACAGCATCTCTGTTTTTGAACAAGTACTTCTGTAACTTTGACGATTTCAGTGATTCTGTACAAACCCCATGCACAGAGTTTCTCTCCATATGAAGGTTTCCAGTCACTCCATCTTCAAGCCCCTGTTATTTGGACAGGTTCCTGTACAGTATTTCATTTCATTACATCGCAGCTCCATCTGCTTGTTCTCTTTTTATGTTGAAATGAAGAAACTAATGAGTGCAAACAGCTGGCCTCTACACTAAATTTCTGAAAATTACAAAAATGTATATCAGACTTTATTTGGTTTCATGGAACTTTCCCATAGTCTCAAGAGGGAAAAACAAACAAACTCTTTCTATTAATCTTCAAGTATATTTCTCCCACATGTGCAGATATGATAAAGATGATAACATCTTCACAAATGGAAGGTTCATTGTTTAGCTTTATGCATCACCCCAGATTTTTCCAGTTCAAAGTAAAAGAATTCTGAACATACAGTAAACCAGAGCAGATTATCTAAAGGAAAATGATGCAAGCAAAGATAGAAATAAACAGCGTGATTGAAGTGGAAAATTATACTTGACTATTAGTGTTAATTTCTTCTATTTTAGTCACTCAACAATCTGAGAAGTCCTTATATATTTATTCCTACTTGTTCCTTATAATTGTCCTGTGAAGTAGGTATCATTATTATTTCCATTTTATACCCAATGCTCTAAGAGAATCAATGACTTGTTCAAGGTCATATAACAGTAAGTGCTTCTCGATGAGGGATTTGAACTCAGATATTTTTACTCCAAGCCTTCAGTGTCATCCAAAATGCTGGAGGGATGAATCTCGACAAAATAAAGAAGACCAGATGACCAGATGACCAGCTCTTCTCTGACATTCTGAATCAGGATTTCCTCTTGCTTCTTAACTGTTTCTGGTGTACTTATATGCAGACTTACAAGAGCTCTGAGTCTATTAATCTGTTTTTAAATATAATTATGAAGTATATTATCAAGGCTTTTGATTAAAAGAGACATAAATCCACCTCCACAGAACTAAATAGAAGTGGGGTGGATGGGTAGAGGGAGAAAGCATAAATGAAAACTTTTAAAATAAAAAACCCTCTAGATGTATCTGGATCCAGGATATCACATAATAACCTAAGGACCAGAACCCTCTTGAAAACTTGACTCTATTTCACTGATGGCAATCTTCTTTGCCTGGGCTTCCAAGAGCTCCATGTGTCTTCTTCAAATCTCCACAGAGGAAGAGGAGACAGATTCTCTCTCCATGATGCTCCAAAGAAGGATTTGTGTTTACCTTTCACTGACTCCACTCCAACGATCCTGTGGAGTATCCTCCTTGATGTGCTAGTCCACAAACACCAGGAGAAAGTGAGGTCTTACCAGGAAGACAAATTCAGATAATGCTCACTGCGCTAAGAACTTCAAAGAATGTTTGCTTATTACGTATTTCAATTTTTCTAATTCAGTCTTTCCTAAGACTGAAATGATCCTGGTTTGTTTTATTTTCATAGGAATTCAGGAATTTTATGATTTGGGAAGGTCAACAGAAAAAATTCCTGAGTGGTGAAAATTTTTTGAATTCAGCTATCCAATGAAAGATTGCATTTCAAACCCACCCCACATCACTGCAACACAAAGATCTGTCAAGCTGTTTGCATAAAGATGGCAGTCAAGAGCAGACTATGGAACTCTAACAGATGGAGTAGACATGTGCCAGAATTGACTCCATGGCAGAGTTTGGTTTTGGGGTTTTTAGTATCAGTGTGTATTTACATGTCAGTATTCTGTGTGGAATTGGGTACACCAAACACTTATGGGTTAACTGACTTTTCAATTAGTTTATCTCCATTTACACAGGTGAAGGAGACAGAAGAGCTAGAACTTGGAAAATTCTGGAACATTCCAAAAGCTCTACTGCTTTGAACTCAGACTGTGGGGGGCTATTAAAGGCAATCATTGTAATAAATTTATTGTACAGTGGTGCTTGTACATGTCCAGTACCAGACAGAGTCTGGATTTATGGGCAATCATACATTATGTATCAGCTATAAAAAAGTTTTATGCTATTAAATGAAATTTCAAAAAAAATTAAACTTCTGCCAAAAAATAATCTATATTTAAAAATGAAAACAAGTCCATGAGAGCCAAAATAGGACCTTGAATATATCCCACCTGAATTTAGAGATCATCTGAAGAACAGATTTGAAACATTATATACTAAAGACCAAAGACCAAAAGAGTTGTGGGCCGACATCAAGAACATTATACATGAAGAAAGCAAAAAGTCATTAAGAAGACAAGACAGAAGCAAAAGGTCAAAATGGAATTGAGATGAGACACTGAAACTTGCTCTCCAGTGTAGAGATGCTTAAGCAAATGTAAGAAATGAGGTGGTACAAGAGCTGAACAGAAAATTCCAAAGATTAGCTCGAGAAGATAAAGTCAAATATTACAATAAGATATGCAGAGACCTGGAATCAAAAAAACAAAAAGGAAGAACAC
>NW_006408639.1:260851-262452 GCF_000296735.1 Chrysochloris asiatica | reverse complement strand
TTGCAGGCCAGGATGGCCAAACTTCGTCTCTCATACTTCGGACATATTGTCAGGAGGGACCAGTCACTGGAGAAGGATATCATGTTTCGTAGGGTGGAGGGTCAGAGAAAAAGAGGAAGACCCGCAATGAAATAAATTGGCCAGGTGGCAGCATGGATGGATTCAAGCATGGCAACAATAGTGAGGTTGGCTCGGATTGGGCAGTGTTTACTTCTGCTGTGCACAGGGTTGTTATGAGTTGGTACCAACTCGATGGCACCTAACAACAAATCTTGTTTCTGTACATGAGCAGAAATTTTCTGTTGCCTTTCATGCATTGTGGTACTGTTGTATTTTCAGTAATTAGATGAATGTATGTAGGTATATTCTTAAACTCTCTGATTGGTGTCCTGGTTGATGTGATAAGGAGAAGGCCTTCCATTTTCATTTTTCTTACTATTAAACTCCGATATTTTAGCAAGTTTTTGTTATTTATACTGTTCTGATTAATAGAAGCTGGTATTGGATTTTATAGGGTGTCAAAAATTTCAAGATGTTCCCATTGCACCTTATAATTTAACTCAATATTTAGTTTTTGGCCCTTTCCCTCTGCATTTTTTTTTTTTTTTTTTTTTGGCTTTTCTTGCCTGTCCTAAAGCCTATTCAGGTGTTATTTAGTAGTAAGAACCTGCCCAGAGTTTGTCAGCCCAGTTTGAAAGACACTCCCATTTTAAGGTTTTTCTGTTGATTCCTTCCCTTCCATGATTCTGTGCCCAGTGATCCTTACTGTGCAGATCTGTGCGTGTGCATAGTAGAACCCTCTGTGGGGATGGGGAGGTGACCACTTGCTCAGGTTTCCCCTCTGGGCAGACAGAGAAAAATAAAAGAGTGACAAAGAAATGTTTGCACCTTAATCTCTGATGCTCATTCAGACCTCTGCAATGGCAGTGCTCTCTGGCCCTTGTATCTGCTCTTTCCCATTCAAAATGACTCTGCTGGGACTTGCTGGGAGCCACAAATCAGAAAACACCTCCTTTCTGGCCTCTGCTACAAACCTACTCAGCAGTAAGTGTTTGATCCTCCTGATTACCCCTTTATATGGATTTCAGATTTCCCGTCCTTTGATCCTGTTATTACTGGCCGAGGTCTGCACAGCCCTTCTCCCAAATCTCCCATCAAGTCCCACCTCCTTCAACGAATTATAGAGAATTCCACTATATTTTTTACCCAGATTTCATATCACTGTGTAAGTATTTTGCCACATTTATTTTCTCTCTCTCTCTATTTTTTTTTTCTGAAGGGTCTGAGAGTAAGTTGTAGATAGGGTAATCATTACGTTTAAATACCTTACTGTGTATTTAGTAGAATTAAAGACATTTTCTCATATAAAGCATAGTACAAGTAACAAAATCAGGTGATTGACACCAAAACAGTACTAACATATAATCTATACACATTATTCAAATGCATTTCAGATTTAAATTTTATCAATGACCTCAATCGTATTCTTTTTTTTTTTTTTTTTTTTTAATTTTTTCTTGTGAATTGAGTGATAGTTTACATGGGAGAACATCAGATTTACATTCATCATATCATATTTTGTTTAATTGCGATGATTATAA
>NW_006408639.1:255832-256626 GCF_000296735.1 Chrysochloris asiatica | reverse complement strand
CCTCTGCCGAAGAGCTTCCCTTACCTGTCTCTGTTTCTTCCACCCCAAACCGAAGTCCCTCAGTGGTTTTCTTTACAGCAAAAGATAAAAGGTCTAAGATTTCATCTTGTAGCTCACATTGTATTTAGTTGTCATGCTTCTTTTGTCTCCTTTGACTTGGAACCATTCCTCAATCTTTGTTTTTAGTACATGAGCTTGACATTTTGAGGAACACAAGCCCTTTATCTGAAAGGATAATCCCTGTCCCTCAGTTTGGGTTTGTATGATATTTCCTTGTGATTAGATTCATGTCAGGCTTTTTATTGAACAGAATACTTCAAAAGGATAGTGTATCCTTTCTAATACACTATATCATGAGACAAATCACCTTTAATGGTAATTTTTATGTTAATTACTTGATTAAAAACATGTCTTCCAGGTTTCTGCACTATAAAGTTACTATTATTCTTCTGAATTTAATATCTATTTTCTTTTTAGGGGGGTAGGTGGGTTATTCTGTTTATTTGGAGCATGGTAGCTCCATATGATAAGCACTGGACTGTAAACTACATGGTCCACCAGTTCAAGACTTCCAGCTGCTCCTCAGTAGAAAGATGAGCCTTTAAAAGTTTTGGAAAGAAGATTTAAAAATTTGGAAATCCGATAAGTCACTGCTATGAATGGAATCAACTTGAAGACACTTCACAACAACAATTATTTTTTATTATAAACCTTTAACTCAGTTATGAAGTGCTATTAAATCAGTTCCAACTCACAGTGGTCCTATGTAGAGTTTCCAAGCAGTGGCTGGTGGG
>NW_006408639.1:254812-255498 GCF_000296735.1 Chrysochloris asiatica | reverse complement strand
GCTACCAGAGCTCCTTATATATTCTACTATCTGAAAGAGATATTTCTCTACACCACTCATCCATACATCTCATTATGGACACATGGCTAATTATTTTATTTTATTATATAATTCACTATTGTCATTATTTGATGTTCAAATTTTTAGAAATTTAGACAGATTTGTAACTATTTGTATTTGGCTAGATTTAAGCTATGTATATTATTTAAGATAAATAATATAAAACTTACTGTAAGGGGTGGGAAGGGACAGAGCAAAAAAATGAATTTTGAGCTAAATATTTTGACTATACACCTTTGTGCCAAAGACTAAAATATTTTAGACACATATTAACTTTAATTTGTAGATATTTTTCAACTCTGACTTTTGTTGAAAAATTTGGTGCTACTTTATCTGATCATAATTTTAAACAAATAAGTATTAGGAATGAGGTGTCTCACTGATAAGAGAGTTAAACATAAGAAAAGACTAGAATAAAACTTAGGAAGTTAGGTTGATATTTAAGGCTAGGGCATCAATGAGCATAAATGTAATAGATTTTAATATATACATAGATGTATGGTATAGCATTAAACATAGTTGTGTGCACATGTGTATGCTGGATCTGAGAATTTCAATGTTGATGCAACAACTAAACTCTTAATACACTTAAGAACAGTTAACAAATCCATTCAATTACTTAAGAA
>NW_006408639.1:247643-254176 GCF_000296735.1 Chrysochloris asiatica | reverse complement strand
GCAGGGCTGATGAAAGGAAATGCAGATAGGTCTCTTGTGATACAACAGTGAATAATTGTTATCAGGACTGACTGAGAAGGTTGGAAATGTAAAGGTAGACATTTTGTAGCAAGGAGAGGAGTGATTAACTTTTCAGTCTAGGAGCGGATGTCCATGGTACCATCAAGGGAGAAGAGTGGAAAGCAGGACCCTACTCAGAGAAGCAGTGATGCTTGAGATGGAGGCAGAGACGATGACGTGGAGAGATGGAGCAGCTGGGAACTTTAGATCAGAAAGGGAGAGGGGCTATGTGCTGATGACTGGAGGTGGGGGGTGGGCAGGAGGGGGCAGGCTTGTAGGATGTATCCTTTGGTTGGTTGATGATGTATGGAGGGGACTGTAACCATGGCAATGAAACGATATAAGATAGGATGAATGTAAAACTAATGTTCTTCCATGTAAACTATTAGATAATTCACAATAAAACATTTTAAAAAAATAAAGACAGTCTGACTAGGGACTGCAATATTTGAGGGAAGGCAATGCAGTGAATTTTCTGATTAGTTTTCTTTTAATCTTCTATATATTCCAGACTGGACACCAGTAAGACCTATGTCTCAGAATCACCTACAGGAATACACAAAACATCTAAAAGCAACCTGCTTTCTTGAGCCAAAGATCAGAAATGGAAAAATCCAAAAGAGACTTAGTAGGAAGTCCTTGTATCTAACTCTACAACCTAGACAGTGACAGGCAATCTCATCTACCTGCATTGTCAACATCAAAGCCCAGGAGCCAACACGGTTCCAACCTGGACAGGTGTTGGTGTTGTCGTTATGTGCCGTGGAGTCGGTTCCAACTCACAGCGACCCTGTACAAGGTTTCCGAGACTGTAAATCTTTACTGGAGCAGAACACTTCATCTTTCTCCCACAGAACAGCTGGTAGTTTTGAACTGCTGACCCTGAGGTTAGCAGCCTGATTCGTAACCACTATGCTACCAGAGCTCCTTACCTGGACAGGTAGTTGGACTTAACTACTCTCAGCCTCAATTCACAGGGGCAACATCAATAGAGCCCAAAGTCACCCTCTCCTCAACCCAGTGGCATAAGGACATACAGGTTCAGTAACTTCTGTCCACATGCCTTCATTCAAGAAAGTGGCTTAGAGACAACAGGTGGCCCAGGAAAGGAACTTCTAGTCCCTCAAACAGCACCAGCAGCATCAGAAGAAAAAGGCAGAGAAGAATTATAGTCACACGGATTCTAAAAACTAATGTGCCACTGGAATTACCATTGAGAAGATGGAGTGATTCTACATACTAATCCGAAATGGGCTGACTATCTTCTAAAGAGAAAATGTAAGTACTTATTAATTATAGAGAAAAATGTACCCTTCCAATGGAGAGATCTGGTGGTTACTAATTCAAGCTTTAAATTAGCAAAACCAGCATTGAAATATGAGGGGGCTTCAAAAACGTAATGGAAAAATGGAATAAAATATAATGGAAATTTCCACAAGCTTATTATTATTTTTTTTTAACTGAACCAAATGTTTATTGGAATAGAACGACAATGAGAAGAATAGGGTCAAATAAGGCAACTCAACACCCTCTAAAACAACTTCTTTCTGAGAGCAAATCCCATATAAAATCTAGAGTTGGGTTTAATGGATTTCTCTTTTATTGTTAATTGAAAATATATAGGATCCTCTCTTCCATACCCCATCTTTTCCTTCCTTCTTCCTTCTCATCTCTATCTTCATCATCAGCTTCTTAATAAAGCTCTAGTCCGAATTCAGTCTTTGTTTTTTTAATTTAAAATTAAAACTTTTTTTTTCTCCATTCTCCCCCCCCCCGCTTTTTAAGTTCATTGTGAATTATGTGATATTTGTTTTGTTGTCATATTATGTGATATTTGTTTGGATATTTGGTATGTGTTTTTATTGTGAACTATGTGTTTACATGGGAGAACATTAGCTTTACATTCATCCTATCATATATCATTTCATTGCCATGATTACAATCCCCTCCATGCATCATCAAACAACCAAAGGGTATACCCTGTAAGCCTGCTCCTCGTTCATCTGTACATAGCCCCTTTCCCTATCTGGGTCTAGAGTCCCCAGCCACTCCATCTCTCCACATCATCATCTCTGCCTCCATCTCTGGTGTCACTCCTTCTCTAGGTTGTGTCCTTTACTTTCCTTTCTTCCTTGATGGTCCTGGACTTCAAAGTCAACCACTCCCCTCCTTCTGCTACAAAATGTCAATCCCTTTACATTTCCAACCCTCACAGTCAGTCCTGATAGCAATTATTCAATATTGTAACACAAGAGTCCTATCCCCATCTCCTTTCATCAGCCCCGCCCAGACAGATTGGATACTACTCAGTGGAGATTCTACCTTCCTCCGTGCCCTCTGGATCTAGGCTCCCTCTTGAAAACTTCTTGTCTTTGTAGCTCTCCCATTTTGAGTAGCCAATGTCCCAAGCTGCCCATCCCTATCTACGCTGTGTACTGAGGGGGTGGGAATGATCCTCACTGTAAAGATCTGTTCCCTTCTTTGAGCTACTGCATCCATATGTATAGGTCAAGTTAATCAAATTGTATCATATTACTCTTTTTCCCCACTTCTTTCTTCTTCTAGTTGAGTTCTGATCATCTGGCCATTGAAGCCAGGTCAAGTGGGTATGGGTGTTCTTGTGCATATCCCCTCACTTCTTATCAGCAGGATGCTCTACTCTCCTCTCTAGTGCTCTGTGGCTATGTCACTATCTCTGGGCCCAGCAGTCCCCAGGTCTTGCCATACTGCTGGCCAACCAGGTTTCCACCATGTTCACAGAGGTCTATTGAATGTGGTTGGACTTGGCTTACAACTTCACTGTTGTTTTTCCCTTACTTCCCCTTATAGGTGACCAACATGGTTACCAGCCAGACTGCATGCCTGCTTGTATATTCCCTTTGGGTCTTAGTCTTAGATTCCACAAACTTTTTAAAGAGCTCTTAATAGGATAAGATACACCTCCTGATGTGATGAAAAATTAAATTGTCAATATTAATTATTAATATATTGTTAGACCAAAATACTTGCTTAAACCAAAGTGGGAGATACCAGCCAGAAAATTCAAGAGGAATATCACATAAATAACAACTGCAATAACAACAAACCAGAGTTTAAATTGCTTAGTCACTTAGGGAAAAAAAACAAATAGTACTCTCATGAAAAGTGATAAACAAAAAAGGCAGGAGGAATGTTCTAGATTAAAGTAACTGAAAAACATAATAATAAAACTCAATGCTCTTTTTGTTCTTGTTACTAGGTGACAGTATATACACATCACTAACATATGCAGTAACAAGAACAAACTAGAATCATTTTTAAGCAAAAAAGAAAATAGGTGAATATTAAGGAAAATATCTTGCCTTGTTTGATTTCCATCAAGTTACTTCTTGTCTCCAGCACGTTTTAATACCACACCTTTGTGTAATCAATTCTTTTTTTAAGCCAAGGAAAATTCTGGTTAATATAAGAGCTACAGAACCTGAGATATTTTTTTTTTCCTCAGTAGACAAGTTCCATGTGTTTAACATATCACAAAGTGACCTGAGAAATCATTTGTCATCTTGTTGTTTCAGTAGCTGGACAACTCTTAGGCCTTATCCATCACCCTGCTGAGGTAATCATATTTTTAGAGTAATAGGTACTATCCAAAAATATTCTGTTATACTTGTTTCTAACTTGTGTACTCAGCTGAATCAAAGTAGCTGAATTAATGCCACTTCCTTCCAGAATTGACTCCTTTGTCTAGACTTGAGAAGCTGAGCAATCAATGCCTGTCAGCGTTTGAAGTCTACAAATACATTTTCATCCAAGAAATTTTGGATTTCAGTAAGATCTCTTTCTCATGAAAAATGGCAATGATAGGAAAATGAGCACACAAAGACTTTATCTTGTGATGGAAGCCCAGTGTAACCCCTTGATCATGTTCTGCACATGGACTACAGATAGCGGGAAGGTAGCCACTTCCTTTTAGATCCCTACCATTTGTCTACTCGTGCCTCTTCTTTCCCTTTCAATGTGACTGAAGTTCCTTCCTAGGACTCCTTTGGGGTTCTTCACATATCTGTGTATCTCTTCAGAGTGATGTCCAAATTATCTCAAATGGTGGCAAGTTGGTTGTTGAGGATGGTCCTCATTTTCTGTCAGTACATTCAGCAAAGAGAGCCGATCTTCCTTTGTAAATTAGACAACTCAGTCCTCAGCAGTGCCACATCTGGCTGTTTACCTGAAACATGAAAGAAGCTTATTGAAAATATAAAATTCTGTGCTGCAGACAAATGTGGGATCTCAGACTCTACAGGTACCTTGGGGGTGGGGGGAGTTTTGTTTGTTTTCTTTTAAAGTTCCTCAGGTAATTCTGAGACACAACAAGGTATAGAAACCATGGAGAAATTTTCCATTACCAGACTGAATTAATTTCTCTAGAAAGAGTGGTTTTCTGCATATACAACAGATCTCATTATGCAGGTTTTTAAAACTAATGATAAAATTAGAATAAACCTGTTACATACAAAAACGGAATCACTGCTTTTGAGTTGCATTTTTAAAACTTACTATCTACTTAATGCAAGGAACTCTGGAAGCATAGTGGTTATGAATCAGGCTGCAAACCATAAGGTCAGCAGTTCGAAACTCCCAGCTGTTCTGCAGGAGAAAGATGAGGCTTTCTGCTCCCATAAAGATTTACAGCCTGGGAAACCCTATACAGGGTCGCTATGAGTCGGAACTGACTCCACCTCACATAACCACCACCATCTACTTAATGCAGGTCAAAGAATTTTACTTCACTGAGCTTCTCTGCACAATTAGGGTAACCCTGTCTATGAGGCAAGGAGACAATAACAAATTATATTACTATATTTAGGTTTGAAAGAGGAGTTTATATTTGGGAAACTGTGTCAAGAAGTATATTGTTATTCTTGTTAAGTGCTGTCGAGTCGGTTCCGACCCATGGAGACCCTGTAAAGGGTTTTCAAGGAACAGCTGGTGAGCTTGAACCACCGGCCTTGCAGTTCAAATGGCTTTGCAGTCTGGTGCATTAACCCACAGCGACTATATAAAATGTATGGAGCAATCCTATGGCTTTCAAGGAATCAAAATGAAAATCTTGTAGTATTTCACATAGTTAAATGGAAAGTATGCATTATTTGATGCTTTTATTTCTTATTGCTTTTGCCTGAGGGTATAAGACTACTCAGGAATATCTGTGTAACTCTAAAGCAAAACCATGTAATTTCTAAGCACATTAAAATATGCTCCTATCCCTCCAATGTGATTTATTCATAGTAAGTCTTCAATGAATAGCAACACAAAATTGATGCAGGACTGCTTGTCAAATTTATGTGTTCAAGTTGACATTTCTGAGAGCTTTTACTTAATTTGAAGACCCTGAGTGTACAAATGAATAATTTGTTCAGCTGATAACTAAAAAGTTGGAGGATCAAGTCAGCCTTAAATGCCTAGGAAGAAAGAACTGACAACTTACTCCTGAAAACTTGGGCACGAAGATGCTAAGGAGGACAGTTCTGCTCTGACATACATGGGGTCACCATGTATAAATGTTGGTTCTAGGCAACTTGTTATGTTTATTGGTTAACTATAGCTTACATTTTATTTTTAGTAATCTGTAAATAATAGCAGCTTAAATAGAAGATTTCAGTAAAGAATAAAGGAAAGCTCTCCTTTGTAAAACATTAAATTGTATGTATTAATTTAAAAACATCAAAAATTATGAGAAAGACATTTTCTTTTTTTAAAAATTATATTTTATTGTGTTTTTGTAAAAGCTTACATAGTGAATTAGGTTACCATTTGATCATTCTACACAAATGGTTCAGTGCCACTAGTTGCATTTTCTATATTGTGTCAACATTCTCTGTAATTGCTTTCAGGTTGTTCCATTTCTAGCACTCTACTCTCCCTGTCCCTTATCTTCTAATATCAATGAGGGTGAATCAAAAATTTTTCTTTACTCTAGTTTTAGTAAAACATTTGTCCATGTCTGATGACAACATTGAAAGTGGACATGAAATGATTCTGTTGAATTAATGAATGAAAGTGAAGTAACTGGCAAATCATCTGCAAATCCGCCATGAAGTAATCCACGACAGACTCGGGTTTAAAAAGTTTGTGTGACAATGGTACCGAAAAAAAATCATGGAAGAGGGTAAGCAGAAGTGTTTAGATTTCTACAAACAAAATGTGAACCAATAAATGAAGGATGGTAAAAGTTTCCTATATATAAAAAAACATTATTGTGATAATTCATCACTATAGCCTGACAGTCAAATGCAGAGTATGGAATTAAAACATACTAAATCATTGACCAAGAAGAAGTTCATAATCAAACATCAAATGGAAAATTGATGTGTACATTTTTCTGGGAATTTTCAAAGACCAGTATTGGAACAGTATCAGCAAGAAGGCTCATCAATCAGCAGTCCTTATTACAGTGAGATGCTTACTGAAAGTCTGAAACCTAAACTTCAGTTGAA
>NW_006408639.1:245403-247543 GCF_000296735.1 Chrysochloris asiatica | reverse complement strand
TTACGGGAGTAGAAAGCCTCATCTTTCTCCCGCGGAGCTGCTGGTAGTTTCGAACCGCTGACCTTAAGGTTCGCAGCCCGATTCGTAACCACTACGCTACCAGAGCTCCATATATATATATACATATACCTACGTATGTGACTATAAACTTGTTTTTCATTATTGCTAGTGTTGTTGACAAACTATATGTCATATTCTTTAATACAAATATCCAGGAGAAAGATGAGGCTTTCTGCTCCTATAAAGATTTACAGTCTTGGAAATCTTATACAGGGTCACTGTGGGTTGGAACCAGCCCAAAGGCATACAGCCAGTCAACCATGCTCCAGGAAATCTGCCATGGTAACATAGTGGGCTAGTGTTGAGTTTCTAACAGCAATCTCAGCAGTTTGAATTGACCAGTAATTCTGTGGGAGAAAGATGAGGCTAGCCTAACATCAAATTGTATATATTAAAGCTATATATGTGTGTATGTGTATGTATTTAATAACATTGTCAAGTTCCATTCTAAGCTACTACCTTACCGTCTAACATTTTAAGAGTTCTAACCTGGTGTGGCACTGGAGCAAGAAGGCTCATCAATCAGCAGTCCTTATTACAGTGAGATGCTTACTGAAAGTCTGAAACCTAAACTTCAGTTGAATGACAGAAGACTGCTATCTAAGGGTGCTGTAATCTGTATGACAGTGCATATCCACATACCTCTGCCCACACTTTTGACACTCTGCAGAAACTTTATTTTAAGGTGATAAAGCATCCTACCTATAGTTTTGATGTTGCTCCATTGGACTTACACCTGTTTGGACCCCTGGAAGCAGCCCTTTGAGGACAAAGTTTCACCTCTGATGAAGAATTGAAGACAGCAGGTGCATTTGTGGCTTGTAGCTCAGCTTAAAACATTTAAAAACAAAGGAATACGAAAGCTTGTTGATAGATGCACAAAGTGTATTCAAAAGCAAGGAGATTATGTTGAAAAATGATGGATATATCTTTTCTAAAAGTTGATTAAAATAAATTCTACAGTCAGTGTGCAGATAAGTTTTGATTCACACTTGTGCTTTTCAGTAACTGTTGACCTTTTGGTTTAAAGTAAATTGTTTTTTAATGGAGCACCCTACTCATGGATAATATTCTTGATTGTGTGTACCAATCTATTATTTTACTAAAAGGAGACTTTAGATGATCATTTTCATTTAAGGTTTAAAGAGTATCTGAGGGCAATAATTTTAGAGAGTCCTCCAGTCTCAACTGGTCTAGAAAGTCTAGTATTTTTTTTAAGAATTTGATTCCTGTTCTGCATTTCTCTCCTATTCTGTCAGAATGGTTGGTAGTGATAACCATTGGTAGGGGCACCATCTCGTTCTTCTTCTCTTAGGGTAGGTGAGGTCAAGGCTCCTGTAGGCTATTAGCTCTGTAAACTAGTTTATTCTCTGAGTCTTTATTTTCTTTTGCTCATATTAAGTACAGAACACTATGCATAACAATGTGAAGAATGAGTATTCCAGAACACTTGATTGTGCTCATGCGGAAACTCTACATAGACCAAGAGGCAGTCATGTGAACACAACCAGGGGACACTGAATGGTTTAATATCAAGAAAGGTATGTACCACTGTTGTTTTCCTTCACCATCCTCATTCAACCTGGTATGCTGACCAAATTATACAAATTATACAAGAAACTGGATTATATGAATCAGAGCATGGCATCAGGATAGAAGGAAGACTCATTAACAACTTGCAACATGCTAATGATACAACCTCAATTGCTGAAAGCAAAGAGGACTTATAATACTTATTAATGAATATCAAAGACTTGGATTGCAAAGTCATTGGATTGCACCTCAATGTAAAGAAAGCAAAAATTCTTACAACTGGACCGATAAATAATATCATGATAAATGGAGAAAACATAGAAGTTGTCAAGAGTTCATTTTGTTTGGATGCACTATCAACACTCAAGGAAGCAGCAGTCAAGAAATCAAACATTGTACTGAACTAGGTGACTCTGCTGCACAAGACTTCAACAATTTAAAGTTTTCAAGAGCAAAAATGATTAGTTCGAGATCTGAGGCACACCTGAACCAAGCCATGGTATTTTCAATTGCCTCATATACATGTGAAAGTTGGACAATGAGTAAG
>NW_006408639.1:243636-244163 GCF_000296735.1 Chrysochloris asiatica | reverse complement strand
ACAGGGCGGTGTTTTGATCAGTTGTGCATAGGGTTGTCATGGGTGAAAACTGAATTGACAGCACCTAACACCAACAGCAACAAGTAGCTAACAACTATTATGTCTTAGCTGGTACTAACTCCAAGATAATATTCACTTCACTAAGATGTAGATCATGAATTGAATTGTCTCATGAGACTAAAGTTCTACATCTTCAAGTCCTTCAAAGCCAGATTTGATACAACCAAATTCTTATAAAATATTTGGTTATGTATGAGAAGTAGCTGCAAATGTGTCTTTAATGATTATATATTCATATGCAAACACATTTTATGAGGGGGCTTAAAAATTTGTGGAAAAGTGGAATTAAAAGAGATTATAATGTTTCCATGAACTTTTAGAAGCCTCCCCTGCACATGCAACTACTATTTGTGCTCATAAACATATATATATATATATTGTTGTTGTTGTTGTTAAGTGCCGTCGAGTCGGTTCCGACCCATAGCGACCCTGTACAGGGTTTCCGAGGGTGTAAATCCTTACGGGAG
>NW_006408639.1:242630-243536 GCF_000296735.1 Chrysochloris asiatica | reverse complement strand
TACTCCCGTAAGGATTTACACCCTCGGAAACCCTGTACAAGGTCGCTATGGGTCGGACCCGACTCGATGGCACTTAACAACAACAACAAATGAGTCGTAATTGCCTTTGTGGCACTTAACAACAACAAGATTACTCTGGCTTCCTAGTGTAGTGCTGTAGGATAAGCACTGGATTACAACGGTTTGAACTGCAACAACTAGCTGTTCAAAACTCCTCAGAAAACCTGTTGTTGTTAGGTGCCATTGAGTCGGTACCGACTCACAGTGACACTGTACAAAACAGAATGAAACACTGCCCAGTCCTCGGCCAACCTCATAATAGTTGCCATGTTTGATCCCATTGGTGCTGCCACTTTGCCAATCCACCTCGTTGGGGGTCTTCTTCTTTTTCTCTGAGCCTCCATCTTACCAAACATGATAGATAGCCTTTTTCAGTGACAATATGTCCGACAATATGTCTGAAATATGAAAGATGAAGTTTGGCCATCCTGGGCTCCAAGGAACACTCTAGCAGCACTTCTTCCAACACAGATCTGTTGATTCTTTTGGCAGCACTTTCAATATTCTCTCCCAACACCATAACTCAAAAGCATCAATTATTCTATGGTCTTCTTTATTCACTACCCAGCTTTCACATGCATATGAAATTATTGAAAATACCATTGTTTGGGTCAGGTGCACCTTAGTACTCAAGCTGACATCTTTGCTCTTCAGCACTTTAAAGAGGTCTTGTGCAGAAGACTTAGCGAATGTAATACTACATCCTTTGATTTCTTGACTGCTGCTTTTTTAAGTGTTAAATGTTGATCCTAGGAAAATGAAGTCTGAGAGTTTCAATGATTTCTCCATTTATCATGATGTTATTTATTGGTCCTGTGGTAAGGATTTTTGTTTTCTTTACATTGA
>NW_006408639.1:241445-242530 GCF_000296735.1 Chrysochloris asiatica | reverse complement strand
ATCCATACCAAAGGCTGTGCTCTTTGATCTTCATCAGTAAATATTTTAAGTCCTCTTCAATTTCAACAAGCAAGGATGTATCATTTGCATATTGCAGGTTGTTAATGAGCCTTCCTCCAATCCTGACACCACATTTTTCTTCATAGAACCCAACTTCTCAGATTATTTGCTCCGCATACAGGTTGAATAAGTATGGTGAAAGAATACAACCCTGGTGCACACCTTTCCTAATTTTAAACCATTCAGTGTTCCCATGTTCTGTTTGAACAACTGCCTCTTGGTCCATGTACAAATTTCTCAAGAACACAATTAAGTGTCCCGGAATACTCATACTTTGCAATGTTGTCCATAGTTTGTCATGATCCACACAATCAAAAGCTTTTACATCGTCAATAAAAAATAGGCAAACATCTTTCTGATATTCTCTGCTTTCAGCCAAGATTCATTGGACATCAGCAATGATATCCCTCATTCCAAGTCCTCCTCTGAATCTGGTTTGAGAACCTCTGGACGTTTTCTGCCAATGTATGTTTTCAGCCATTTCTGTACTACCTTTAGAAAAATTTTACTCACATGGGATATCACAGATATTGTCTGATGATATACGCATTCCTTTCAGTCACCTCTCTTTGGGATGGGCACAAATATGGATGTCTTCCAATAAGTTGACCAGATAGTTGTCTTCCAAATTTCTTGGCAGAGATGAATGAGTACCTCCGGTGTCGCCTTGCTTTCTTGAAAATTTTCAATTTTTAGTCCTTCATTTCCTGGTACCTTGTTCTTTGCCTATTCCTTCAATGCACTTTGGACTTCTTCCTTCAGTATCACAGGCTCTTGATCATATGCTACCTCTTGAAACAGCTGAATATCAACCATTTCCTTTTGATACAGTGAATCTGTGTATTCCTTCCATCTTTTCTTGATGCTTTCTGCATCATTCAACAATTTGCCCAGAGAATCCCTCAAGAATGAAAGCCAAGGCTTGAATTTTTTGTTGTGTTCCCCCAGCTTAAGAAATGCTGAAAGTGTTCTTCCCTTTTGGTTTTCTGACTCCGGATCTTTGCACATTTTGTTGTAATGTTTGA
>NW_006408639.1:237283-239780 GCF_000296735.1 Chrysochloris asiatica | reverse complement strand
GTAAAGATTTACACCCTCGGAAGCCCTGTACAGGGTCGCTATGGGTCGGAACTGGCTCGATGGCACTTAACAACAACAACTACAACAAGAAAATTATTATAGCAGTTAACTTCCAGACATACACACATATTGAATTAAATAAATCAAATCCTGTACAAACATATCTTTGAAGGATATCTGGGTTCCAGGGATGAGAAGACAACAGAACATTAAACACAACGTCTTTTTTTATTGTTTGTAAATATGCATACATCATCTTATCAATGAATTATAAATGAGAATTAAAGTCTTAAAACATGCACACATCAGAATATATTGTTCATTACATTAAAATCTGTACATGAAGGCTAAATAGTAGGGGAAGGAGTTGTTTGATCTTTTAAATACTGTTTAAAATCATTCCGATGTATGCCAATCATTGTCATAATACTTAAATCTACAAGATGTGTTTTGTAGAGTATTTACTTGATTCCCATCTCCGATGTAATCTGTGGTTGAAGTGTACACATTCTTATCTATGTGTCCTGTGGTTAATGTACCTCATCTTAGCAGATGCTTCACCAATCATAAATTAAAGGAAAACTTTACTGCCTCTCATTTCTCTGACATTATTAGGCTTGTCACAGCACTACTTCAGCTTTTTATGAGACCTACTAAATCCCTCCTGGTATTTTGCTACACATAACTGTATTTCCTTGCCATCAATAGCTTCTTAAAATTCACAAACACAGCTTTGTGAGTAGAACAAAATTTTCAGGACCTGTACTTAATGACCTAGTTTATAGAATTACTCTAAAGCTTAATGAAAAACATCTGAATATCTTTGATCAAAATGTTATTGCTTGTTGAATGCCAATTGGTTCTATGAAATTCAAATAATTCTACAATAATTCAATATGCATTACCCCCTTTCCTTTAACTTCATTGAACATCAACATTTATAATTTTTAGAAGAATGTTACTTATTATTAATTATTAAGAATGTCACAATTATTGGATATGTTGAAGTCTTCAAAAAGTACAAAAATAACACATTCTCCCTTAGGAAGATTAGTGGTGAAAAAACTAGCTGAAAATATTTGTTCAGTACTCTCCCCAAAGCAAATGATATGGAACAAGATTTGTGTCAACCTTTAGCTGTGTTTATGGCCATTTTCATTCAAGGATCAGAGTGACTGTAGATGACTTGGGATATGAATTATTAAGTAGATCCAAGAGGATCAAAAGGTTCTAAATCCAGTACATTCATAATTATTCAGTTGTAAGCTAGCCAAGCTGATTGATTTTTCCTTTTTTTAATCTCAGCTTCTTCGATTCTGTTTCCTTGTATTTTGTGTATATTTTAATCAAATGGTTGACAAAACCAATAACCCACCATAGCACACTTATGCCATCTTCTGAGTATTATAACTTTCAGGAAAACTTCCAAAATGACTTGTCAAGTCATTTATGTATGCACTACATTACTTGGCACAAATGGTCTTCAGTAAAGGTTTTTTGTTTGTTTGTTTTTATGAATAAATGAATCCTTACAGAGCATATACTATCGTAGGCAAAATCAGTAAATAAGGACCAAGGGACCAGGTATATCTGGGTTCAAATTCATTCACAATCAAACCCTGTAATGAGTTCTTGGTTCTAAAACATCAAATTAAATAACTAGGCTAATCACTGGACTGGTAACCTAAAGTTCGGCAGTTCAAACCCACCAGCAGCTCTTGGAAACAAAAACTATACAGAGTCACTATGAATCAGAATCAACTCGACCACACACAACAACAATAACAAACCTCAGTTTTTTAATGTGTGGAAACAGGTGTCACTGAGTGAGTTGAGTCTCATGATGACCTCATGTGTGTCAGGAGAGAACTGTGCTCCACAGGGTTTTCAATGAATGGTTTTCAAAAAGTAGATTCTAGGTTTTTCTTCCAAGTCTCCTCTGGATGGCCTTAAAAGGCACTTCACATAAAATCACAAGTAGAGAGAGAGGTACTAGGACATCTCCTGGTCACTGGGTGGTACTTAACATCGCATATTACAGGAACTGGACACTAGGGAAGCTGAATTTTTTGCAGCATTAGGACCAGGAACAAAACCCTTTTATACTACAATGTTGTAGACCACGCTGACCTGGTCAGGAGTTCGGGGCCACGTGGGTCCAAGTGTGGTGGACCGTACAGGCCACAGGCTCTGAGGACCAGACTCTGGCCACCTAGCAGACCTAACCAACTGTCCCTCATCTGATTGTTTAGTTGTGCTTGTTAATAATTCCAAACATGAGCCCTGGATGTCCACAGAGAAATGCAATAATCCCCCAAGTTTCTAAGGTCAAGATTTCCCCCTAGAACCAAGGCAGTAAAACTTCGTCAGAGGACGAACAAGGACAGGTTTACTGGGATTAAGCAGGGAGGCTCTGGAGAGGAACTGCCCAGGGTATATTCACTTGGGGTGGAGTGGTAAATTCTGGGAATACGGGATTAAGGACAATGGGGGCAAC
>NW_006408639.1:232156-236144 GCF_000296735.1 Chrysochloris asiatica | reverse complement strand
ACTGAAAAAACAATAGCATCATATTTTAAGATCTTAGCAATGCACAATAAAGATTCAAAAGACCAAATGAAATGGACAGATAAAAACTCTGAAACCTTGAAGTTCAGAGAATAGGTTAGAGAGGATGCTTGAGTGCTTGCTGGCAGGAGAAGCTGAGAAGGGATGGAGACAGAGGGAGACATATTCGTGAATGGAAGCATAGCATCTTGTGAGCAGCTTTGGAGACAGTAGGTAGCCTGGCAGAGCAGATTCACACAGGCAATGGGAAATGTGCAATTTTTCCTTTTCCCCCACACTGCCCTAGTAAGTGGAGATGTGGCCAGCTCCCATCCTCATCCACCCCCCAGCACAGACACTGCTCTCTGAGAATTTGGAGCCATGAGGTTGGGAGCCACAACAGTATGAGGTGTTGGTGTGCTGTGGTGCCTGGATTCAGGTGAGCTTGGCTCCAGACCTATAGAACCTGCAGAGTCATCAGACCAACATTTAAGCAATCATTCTAACCTCAGCTGCCCTATGGTCCTAACAGTCACTAACCAGCTCCATCAAGAGCCTCTAAGAACTACTTCCACACAGAGTGCCCGGAACATAGGCATCACTGAGGCCCATAGGAACCATTCTAGGGCCATGAATTCTGCTGTCATGTCACACTAGACCCACGTCATGAGCTTCTTGATTTACAGGAGTCCCTCCCACCCCCACAGTTGTTCCTCTCTGAGTCTAACAGCTGCACTACTTTTGTTTTTGTTCTTTGTTCTTTTGTTATTTCATTGTTTTTGTTTGTTTATTCTTTCTCATCCTTCTTCTGTCTCCATTCCCTTGATTTTTATCATTTGTACTGCTGCTTTTGTTTTTCCTTACTTTCTTCTGTTTCCCATTTCCCTTATTTTCCCCCTTTTTGATCTTTCTTTAGTACTCTTTTCTCTCACTTTTCATCTTTTCACTCCCTTGTTTTCCTAAGTGTTTTAAAATTTTCTCCCTTTAATTTCCCCTCTTAGTTTTCTCTTCTACAGTGCCATCTTCCTCTTATTTTTCTGTTCTATTGCTCAATATTCTGGTCCCTCTCTTCTCTTTTTATTTATACTATCTATGTGGCTTTTAAATGTCTTCCTTTTATTATTTTCTCTTATTTTGCTCTTCAGTAGCTTGATTTACCTGTCCCTCTTTTGTCTTTATAGTCATTACATATTTTTTTCTGGTTGTTGCCTCTTTTTATTTCTTTTTGTCTTTATTATTTTCTCTTTTCATTGCTATTCCCTTGTTAGTTGATTCTGTTTTGTTTTCTGGCACATGTGGTGGTGGGAGTTCTGTTTCCCACCCAACAGGAGAGAGCTATCATCCTCATACAGTCCAACCACAACGGTACCCTCTACTGCTCCACTCACCGGGCAAGAGCTAATACCAGTTCCTATGCCAGCTGACCAGTGATAGACAGCAGTCAATACACTCTAAACTGAAGTGCATGAATGGTGAATGAGAATGCTTTACATGCTTCTGTTCTATAACTACACACACAGGACACTGTTGGTGAGAGCCCAGGAGCACATCAGCATACAATCATCAGTTAAATACAAATTCAAGAACCCCACAATGCCCTGGAGACAAAAGACCATTTTAGCCCACATAAAGAAATAACAGAGAATGAATCAAGCAAATGACTAAGACACAGACCCAGAAACCATTTTTGAGGAAGAAAAGGTAATGAATCTAACTGAAAAAGCTTTGAAAAGAATGATATTTATGTATCTTATAAAGATCGACAGAAAGATTGAGGACAGCAAGGAGAACACTGAAAAAAACTTTAGAATAATTCAGGAAAACACGACAAGAACAAACAGAATCACTGCAAATTTTGATACAATGCAAAACCTGCAATTAGAAATCCAGAGGATTAAAACTAAGGTTTCAGAATGGATAATACATAGAAAAGGGAAGAATGAAAAATTTGAAGTGAGGAAAGCTCAAGACAGTAAACTTGAAGATATATCAATCTTTCAATATTAGTACTCTTTCAATATTAGTACACTAGAAGGACAATTAGAAAAACAGAACAAAAAAAATGCAAAGAAAGCCTACGATCTATGTGGGATTCAATGAAGAGGAACAATTTATAGGTGATTAGAATTCCAGAACAGGAAGAGACAATAAAAACATACAGAAAATTGCCAAAGAGCTGTTGGAAGAAATCTTTCCTAACATCATGAAAGACAAGAAGATAAGCATGCAAGAAGCTGAACAAACCCCAAACAGGAGAGATGCCAAAAGAAAACCACCAATATAAAAATAAGCAAGATTTCAAAACCAAATACAAGGAAAGAATCCCGAGAGCAACTCAGGAAAAATGAAATTACCTACAAAGGAGATCAATAAGACTAAGCTTTGATTTCTCAGCAGAAATCAATGCAGACAAGAAGGCAATGGGATGACATATACAAAACTCTGAAATAAAAAAGCATGCCAACCAAGAATCATATATCCTGTCCTCAGATATGATGGTGAAATTAAGACATTTCCTGATAAACAGAAATTAAAGGGATTTGTAATGACCAGACCAATTTTACAAAAAATACTAAAGGGTATCCTTTGGGCTGATAACCAACAACAGCAGATAAGAACTTCACATTACCTTACTTGACAACACAGCCACAACTCAATCCAGTTATGTTTTTTTTTTGTTGTTAAGTGCCATCGAATCTCTCCCAACCCACAGCAACCCTGTACATGGCTTCTAAGGAACAGCTAGTGAATTTGAACTGCTGACCTTGTCATTCAAACAGACTTTGCCAATCCAGATATAGAGGTGTTTAAAGTAAAACAAACCTACAAGACTGAAAATAGCTAGCCAAAGATGTCAATTTATAATGAAGTCAACTACAAAGTAAAAGGAAGTAACAGTGTAGATACAGAACTTTCAAATGGCTAGGAAGTCTAGTAGATCTCAAGAGAAAACAGGCTGTTTTAAATAGGGAATAACTTAATAAATTGCATGGTAACCTCAGAAAAAATGAGTACATCTGCACATCAAACTAAAAAAGAGAAAACCCAGAAAGATTTATATAAATTAACACAGCTGAAGTGAAGAAAATGAATAGAAAACCCATAAACAAAATGTACTCAGCTACAGAAAATAATGAGGAACAAAGACACCAGCACCACCACAAAAGCCCCACGAAAACACTAGTAAAATAAAAGCAACCAATTTGATAATTGCACTGAATGTAAATGCATTAAGTGTACCAGTCAAGAGACAGAAAGAGTCGAATGGATAAGAGAAGAAGATCCTGCAATATGCTGTCTAAAAGGGACACATGAGAACGATGGAGACATCCAAGTGTCCATCAACAGAAGAATGGTTAAACAAACTTTGGTACATGCCCACAATGGAATACTGCACAATGCTAAAAAATAATAATGAACCTGTGAAAGAGCTCACAACATGGATGAACTTGGAGGACATTATGTTACGTGAAATTAGTCAATCACAAAAAGACAAATATTGTATGAAACCAATGTTGTGAAAAGTTAAGAAAAGGTTTTCTTAATGAAAGAAACAATCAATGATAGTTACAGGGAGATATTATTAATAGGTGAGTTGACTCTCAGTTGGATTTCCCCACAAGGATGCATTGCGTAAGGAAGGGAACAATGTTTACTGTTGATATTGTGAGGCCTTTCTTGAGCTCCTAAGAACTTTAACACATTAAAGACATACCCAATACACATTTGGCCAGCTACCAAAATACCAAACAATAAAATCAGTATTGAATCAAGAATAACAATGAAAATAAACATCACAATAATAAACTAAGGTTAAACATCACAATAATAAACTAAGGTTCTGAGATACAAAATTAAATCCCAATTTTTATTTTAAAAATATAATGGTTAGTCCGTCTTCTGCCTATAAATGATTGGAATACCTAAAATGGGGTTACAACGTGCCCAGTGAAGGAGGCTTCCTGCGGAGCCTCTGCGATACATAAGACTA
>NW_006408639.1:227684-230721 GCF_000296735.1 Chrysochloris asiatica | reverse complement strand
ATTCGTAACCACTACGCTACCAGAGCTCTCCTCATAGAGTAGATAACATGAGAAAATAACAGTCATGGTATTTTTGTCATTTTTCAGCAAGGATCAGAAGGTCATTGCAAATGCACAAATTCATCAATAACAGAAATAAAGTTGAAGTTGGCAATTATGCTTCCAAAGGCTAAGACAAAAGACCAAGCTGAACAGCCACTTTTGAGACCAAGGCAACATTTGTTGCACTCTTAAATGTATAGGGAAATTGAGATGGGATGTTTCAATACATCTGGAAGACAGCTGAGTTCTGTGATCATTGCTGTTGGTGTTAAGTACTGTGTAATGTTGCTGAGGCTATATATACATTTTTGCAAGAGCAAAATCACCATCCTTCTCTTAGGGAATAGCTGGTGGGCTTGAACCTCTGTACTTGTCTTATGGCGTCACTGCACTCCCCCTGTGATCATTATGTCTTTCATATTAAAGCGTTATACTGTGCACCTGTTCTTGACCTAATCTTGAAGAGACAATATTCAGAATTCTCAAATATATTCATAGGGTTTCTCCCAAGTCTCTAGATAGGTGACCTAGGACCACAGACCTTAATTGAATTTCACATCATCAGGGAAACTGATTTATTCTTGTAGTTACACTGTCTCAAAATGAGTACAATAGAATTCCTTTCTAAGGCAATACAATTTATTCCTCTTAGCTTGAACTTTCTATAACATCTGGACTATCTCAGTTCTTTTACTGAAAAAATATACAGATTCCAAAATAAAACCTTTGAACTTATCTGAGATCTTTTACTTAGCACCTTTAGTATGTTTTCTCTTTCCATTTCCTCTTCCCCACTTCAAATGTGTGGTTTGTATTCCTTACCATTCAATACTTTCCAATGTACTTTTCACTCTGGCAATACTGCAGAAAGAACCACCTCAACAATTTCCCAATTCCTTTGAGTCAGTTTTCTTTATTGCCAGTCTCAAGGGAAGGGAGGCAACTAGTTATTATCCCATTACAAGTTTTTTGGCCTAATTGAATATTTTATGCCAGTTTTATGCATAGCACCCCAATGAAAAGATTCCATTTCTCTTTTTCTTAAATAGAAATGATCGGTTTTGATTAATAGCTTGCCCTCAATTAGTACATAATACATATATTCATGAAAATTACAAAAGCTAAAAGAGAAAACATTATCTGAATGACAAATTTATCCATTTTTCTATTTTTAAAAATCCCTGCTAAAAATGTAACATTTAATTTAGGAAAAAGAAAATCAGCTAGTGTAAAATGGTATCAAATATTAAATCTTAATGGGACTGAGAACCATATTCCTTTATAATAGAGGTATAAAATATTAATTTAAGTGTCAATTTTGACCCCTCTCACTCTTCTGACAGCCTGGCAGGGAAATGCCTCACACACATGAATATTCTGTCGGGTACAGATTCATGCTCTCAGAAAACTGTTACAAAATCATTATCCATCTTTGGCAGCCTCCCTATAGAATTCGCCGCAGCAGCTGTTCCAACCTTTTCTACCCTCCTTAACACAAAGTATGGAAATTACAATGTGGAGAGAAGATGCTAACACAAGGAACAGGACGCAATTACATTTCACAGGAGGCGCTCCAGCTGGAGTTGCATGGGTGGTTAGTATATAGAAAGAGAGAGAACGCAAGAGAAGCTACAAGTTCCTGGTCATTTGGGAGAATCACTTTGTTCACTGCTATGTAAGCAGGAAATGGAATGCAAGTATTGCTCCACTGAGGTGGTAAGAATGTCCAGCTTGGTTTCCTACTGGTTACTGGTACTGCTCAGGAATATTTTATCTGCTATAGGTAAGAGAAGAAAATATGTTTGAGGATTACAGCAAAAGCCATTTTTTCACCCTTTTTATTGTAAATTGAGTGAAGGCTGACAGGCAAGTTCAACCGTTTTATATTCAACAAACCACACACTTTGCTTTATCTCAATGGCTGTAATCCCCTCCCTGCAGCAACAGTGATCTCATTTTCTCCCTGTCGTTCCTATTCTATTCCATCCACCTTCCCATTCCTTTTCCACTTTGTCCTTAGTTAATTGTTGCTTGCTTTGATTATGAATGCTTGACCATTCCATGGTCAGCATGCCTTTCTAGCGTTGTTGTCATATACTGTTTGGCTAAGGAGCTCTGGTAGCGTAGTGGATACGAATCAGGCTGCGAACCGCAAGGTCAGCAGTTCAAAACTACCAGCTGTTCCGCGGGCGAAAGATGAGGCTTTCTGCTCCCGTAAAGATTAACAGCCTCGGAAACTCTGTACAGGGTCACTATGAGTCAGAACAGACTCCACGGCACATAGCAACAACAACAACAACACTGTTTGGCTGAAAATTGATCCATGAGAGTGAGTTTCTTTCCAGACTTGAAGGATGGTCAAGGACCAAAGTCTTGGGTTCCTCCCGTCTCTTTGTGACCAATAAGTGCGGCTTTATAACATTTTGAGTTTTGTTATACATTTTATCCCATTCTTTCTGAGATCTTCTAATGTGACTATTTTCAGAGGAATTAGTAGAGTAGCCAGGCACCATCTTGGTCTTCTGGTTCCAGAGTCATAGACACTGATGTTCATGTGTTTCATTAGAATACCGGATTAATCGATTCCAACCATCTTCAGTTCTTACCATTCTTCTTTCTCCCACATGTGTAGAGACCAGTAATTGTCTTAGATGGCCACTTATGCGCTTTTCAGATCCCAGATGTTGCTCACCAAAGTAGGATGTAGAACTCTGTCTTTGTGGATTATGTTGGGCTAACTGACCATGGTGCCGCCTGAGACTTTAGTCCTGAGACCCAAGGTCAAGCAACTCATTGCTTTAAGAGGTCTTATAAAATCTAATTTTCATCATTTTACCCACTGTACACTCCTCCACATTCATAGCTGTATTTGCAGCAAGGGTAAATAACCACGTACAAATACCCTCTTTCAAACTCTTACTCACGTTCTTCCTCCTGTTGTTGTTAAGTGCCATCGAGTTGGTTCCGACCCATAGCGACCCTGTACAGGGTTTCC
>NW_006408639.1:225157-227438 GCF_000296735.1 Chrysochloris asiatica | reverse complement strand
CATGAAAACCTTTTACTGGGTTTTTACAATAGTGATCTCATACAATATTTGTCCTTTTGTGACTGACTCATTTTACTTAGCATATTGTCCTCCAAGTTCATCCATGTTATGTGGTGTTTCACACACTGATCATTATTCATCACTGTTACGAAGTATTTCATTGTGTATATGTATCAAAGTTTGTTTATTCATTCTTCCATTGATGGATATTTAGGCTGGCTCCATCTTTTTCTACTGCGGACTGTACTGCAATGAACATTGGTGTACATACATCTATTTACGCTACGTCTCTCTTTTCTTGTGGACTTATATAAAGTAGAGGGATTGCTAAGTCATACAGTATTCCTATTTCCAACTTTCTGAGGTAGCACCGCACTCTTTTCCAAGGTGGTTAAACTACTTTATAGTCCCACCAGCAACGTAGAAGGGTCCCAGTCTCTCCACACTCTCACCAGTATTGTTTTCTGTTTTTTGAACTGTGATATTAATTCTTAGTTGAAATGATATGTCATTGTTGTTTTGATTTGCATGTCTCCAATGGCTGTACTTCAAATTCAGTTTGAACCACAAGGTTGGTGGTTCAAGCTCATCAGCTGCTCCTCAGAAACTCTAACCAGGGTTTCTATGGGTTGGAACTGACTCGAAGGCACTTAACAAAAAGAACCTTAGCTCATGATTGTGAACATTTCTTCATATGTTTGTTGGCTGTCTGAGTGTCTTCCTTGGTCAAGTGGCTATTCCTGTCTTCTGTGCATTTTTAAATTGATTTTTTGGTCTTTTTCTTGTAGAGGTGTTGTAGCTTTCTATAAATTTTAGGGATAAGAATTTTGTCTTATATGTGGCTGCAAAAATTTTTTTCACCCCCCAAAAACCTTTTTACTATTTTGGTGAAATATTTTGATGCACATTAGTGTATAATTTTTAGGAAGTCCCAGTCGTCTATTGTGAATTCTGTTTGTTAGATTTTAGTTATGTTTGACAGGGTATTTATGCCATATATTAGAGACCCTAAGTTTGTTTCTGTATTTTCACTGATGATCTTTATAGTTCTAGTTTTACATTTAGTTTTCTAGTCTATGTTGTATTTGTTGTATATATGGTGCCACCACCATTTGCTAAAAAGACCATCTTCTCACCATTCAATGTGTTTTAGTATTTTGTCAATGATTGGTTGACTGTATGCAAATGCATTTACTTCTGGGCTTTCAATTCTGCTCCACTGATCTATGTACCTTTCATTTGTACAGGTACCAGGCTCTTTTAGCCACTGTGGCTATGTAGTAGATTTTGAATCAGGGAGTGAGAGGTCTTCAACTTTGTTCTTCTTAAGCAATACTTTGCTTATCTGAAGTCTCTTTCCATATATAGTTAGGGATCAATTTTCCCATCTCTTTAAAGACATTGGAATCTGGATCGGGAATGCATTTCTTTGGGTAGTGTTGACATTTTTCACAATGCTTAGTCTTCCTATCCATGAGCATGGTATATTCTTCCATATTTGTACTGTCTTGTTTTCTTAAGGTAGTGTTTTTCAGCTTTCTTTGTATAGGTCTTTTGTTTCTCTGACCAGATTTATTCCTAAATATTTCATCTTTTGAGTATATATTGTAAATAGTATTGTTTTCCTAATTTCCTTTTCAGAGCCATCTTTAGAATTGTAGAGCAGGAGTGGACAAAGTCCAGCCCTCAAGGCATATAAGTCCCGAAAAATCATTTGGTCTGGCCCTCCCAAGGTAATTGCAGTTCTAGCTATCACATTAGGGATGAGTTAATTAAATGTTTTACCAAATATAGCAGGTTAATTTTAAGTTGGTAATTTTGTATGACACATGGAAGATGTTATAAATTTTGGCAGAAAAAAATATTCCCCATCCCTGGTGTAGAGGGATCCAACTTAATTTTGTACACTGAAATTGTACCCTGCCACTTTGCTGAATCTTTCAATGAGTTACAATAATTTTCTTAAGGCATCTTTGGGATATTTTATGTATTGGACATCTTCTGCATACAGATAGAATTTTACTTCTTCTGTGTCAATATGGAGGCCTTTAATTTTTCTTTGTTGCCTTATAGATCTGGCGATGACTTCTAACACAATATTGAAGGGCATTCTTGTCTGGTTCCTATTCACAAAGGGATTGCTTTCAGTTTCTCTCCACTGAGAGTAATGTTGGCTGTTGGACTTGTATATAGGCTCTTAAACATGTTGATGGTGTCCTGGAGTGGTTTACAAGGACAAGAAGTTGACCTCAATAGCAGTTCAATTTGAACCACAAGTTTG
>NW_006408639.1:222842-225057 GCF_000296735.1 Chrysochloris asiatica | reverse complement strand
TATTTTGGTGAAATATTTTGATGCACATTAGTGTATAATTTTTAGGAAGTCCCAGTCGTCTATTGTGAATTCTGTTTGTTAGATTTTAGTTATGTTTGACAGGGTATTTATGCCATATATTAGAGACCCTAAGTTTGTTTCTGTATTTTCACTGATGATCTTTATAGTTCTAGTTTTACATTTAGTTTTCTAGTCTATGTTGTATTTGTTGTATATATGGTGCCACCACCATTTGCTAAAAAGACCATCTTCTCACCATTCAATGTGTTTTAGTATTTTGTCAATGATTGGTTGACTGTATGCAAATGCATTTACTTCTGGGCTTTCAATTCTGCTCCACTGATCTATGTACCTTTCATTTGTACAGGTACCAGGCTCTTTTAGCCACTGTGGCTATGTAGTAGATTTTGAATCAGGGAGTGAGAGGTCTTCAACTTTGTTCTTCTTAAGCAATACTTTGCTTATCTGAAGTCTCTTTCCATATATAGTTAGGGATCAATTTTCCCATCTCTTTAAAGACATTGGAATCTGGATCGGGAATGCATTTCTTTGGGTAG
The DNA here is from genome assembly GCF_000296735.1 of Chrysochloris asiatica. Lineage (NCBI taxonomy): Eukaryota > Metazoa > Chordata > Mammalia > Afrosoricida > Chrysochloridae > Chrysochloris > Chrysochloris asiatica. The sequence goes on along the minus strand of NW_006408639.1, from coordinate 224,500 downwards.
TGTTGACATTTTTCACAATGCTTAGTCTTCCTATCCATGAGCATGGTATATTCTTCCATATTTGTACTGTCTTGTTTTCTTAAGGTAGTGTTTTTCAGCTTTCTTTGTATAGGTCTTTTGTTTCTCTGACCAGATTTATTCCTAAATATTTCATCTTTTGAGTATATATTGTAAATAGTATTGTTTTCCTAATTTCCTTTTCAGAGCCATCTTTAGAATTGTAGAGCAGGAGTGGACAAAGTCCAGCCCTCAAGGCATATAAGTCCCGAAAAATCATTTGGTCTGGCCCTCCCAAGGTAATTGCAGTTCTAGCTATCACATTAGGGATGAGTTAATTAAATGTTTTACCAAATATAGCAGGTTAATTTTAAGTTGGTAATTTTGTATGACACATGGAAGATGTTATAAATTTTGGCAGAAAAAAATATTCCCCATCCCTGGTGTAGAGGGATCCAACTTAATTTTGTACACTGAAATTGTACCCTGCCACTTTGCTGAATCTTTCAATGAGTTACAATAATTTTCTTAAGGCATCTTTGGGATATTTTATGTATTGGACATCTTCTGCATACAGATAGAATTTTACTTCTTCTGTGTCAATATGGAGGCCTTTAATTTTTCTTTGTTGCCTTATAGATCTGGCGATGACTTCTAACACAATATTGAAGGGCATTCTTGTCTGGTTCCTATTCACAAAGGGATTGCTTTCAGTTTCTCTCCACTGAGAGTAATGTTGGCTGTTGGACTTGTATATAGGCTCTTAAACATGTTGATGGTGTCCTGGAGTGGTTTACAAGGACAAGAAGTTGACCTCAATAGCAGTTCAATTTGAACCACAAGTTTGGTGGTTCAAATTCACCTGCTGCTACTAGGAAACCCTATACTGGGTCACTATTAGTTAGAACCAACTCAACAGCACTTAACAAAAACAACAACAATTATGGAATTTTTAGATTGAGGAATTTTCCTTCTATTTCTATTTTGTTGAGTATTTTTTATCAAGAATAAAAGTTGCAGAGGCGGGGCTTGATGGCAGATGTGGTAGAAGGTCAGTGAGGATCTTCGGCAGCAGTAACACAGAATACCAGATGAAGCAGGTTCGGGGACAGTTCCAGAAATCTAAACCACATATATAGGAATATTTAGAAAGTTTGAAGGCTTATAGCCAGTGGAATTTGTAGCAGAAGCAAGAAATCTCAGGCTTTAGAATTCACTCAGAGGGCCCAGAGGGCCCCCAGAGCCAAAGCTGCCATTTTGGGAGAGACCGAGAGGGGAAGGATCAAAGTTGCTACTGACTGACCCCTGATGGAACTTTGGAGATAAATATGTGGACATCTATTTTTCTTTTTTGTATCTGTTCATTGGTCTCTCGCTGTCTGTGCAACTCCATTCTTGTGACTAGAGGGGGTGCCTGAGCAAGTGCACACCTCCCCCACCCCAGGGTATTCTACTTTGCATGCGCACAAATTCTCCTACAAATTTAAAGGAACAGTTTCCATTTAAAAAGAAACAACAGTGTAAAATGGCCTGAACTGTTTAACACTAGGAAAAAGCCTAGAATAGGGGTTGTGGAGCTGGAAGAGACAGACTAAAAACAAAACAGGCCGAATATTAAATCCTGAGTTACATTATAACCACCAACAGTGACATCTTGAAAT
>NW_006408639.1:218776-221258 GCF_000296735.1 Chrysochloris asiatica | reverse complement strand
AGAATGGATAAGAAAACAAGATCCTTCAATATGCTGTCTGCAAGAGACACAACTTACACGCAAAGACAAAAACAGAATAAAAGACAAAGGATGGAAAACAATGTACCAAGCTAATTGCAATAACAAATGAGCACAAGTTGCAAAACTAATCTCTGATAAAAGATACTTCAAGGCAAAAACCAGCATAACAGATAAAGATGGCTATTGTCTCATGATTAAAGGGACAATTGAACAGGATGACATATAACTGTAAGAATCTATGCTCCCAGTGAAAAAGCTCCAAAATATATAAAGCAAACTCTAATAGATTTGAAGACAGAAACAGATGAATCTACAATAATAGTAGCCAATTTTAATACACTACAATCTAAAATAGACAGAACAACCATAAAGAAACTTGACACAGAGGAAATAAACAATGCAATCAGCCAACTGGACCTCATAGATGTGTACAGAGCATTCAACCCAACAACAGCACAATACACATTCTTTTCAAGTGATCATGGAACATTCTCCAGAATAGACCATCTGTTAGGCCAAAAGCAAGCCTCTGTAAATTTACAAACATCAAAATACTACAAAGCATCTTCTCAGACCACAATGCTATCAAATTAGAAATCAACAATAGGAAGTTCAAGGAAATGAAGTCAAATACATTGAAACTGTATAACACCCTGCTAAAAAGCAGCTGGGTAGTAGAATAAATAAACATGAATTCACAAAGTTCCTAGAAACAAATAAGAACTTTGGCAAAAGCAGTGCTGAGAGGACAGTTTATTGTAATAAATACACACATCCAAAAAGAAAGAAGAACCAAAAGCAACGTATTAACACAACATCTCTAACAACTACAGACCAGCAAAGTAAACCTACAGTCAATGGAAGAAAGGAAATAATAAAGATTAGAGCAGAAATAAGCAAGACAGAAAACAGAAAAAAACTATAGAACTAATCAACAGGACAAGAAGCTGGTTCTTTCAAAGAATTTTTAAAAATCGACAAACCATTGGCAAACCTCACAAAAGAAAAGAGGAAAAAGACACAAATAACATGCAGAAGAAACCACCTGGGTGATGTCACAACAAAGCCAATAGAAATAAAAAGGATAATAACAGAATATTATGAAGAGTTGTCCTCCAATAAATTTGAAAACCTAGAGGAGATGGATACATTTTTAGAAGAGCATGACTTACTTAAACTTACACAGAGTGAAGTAGAAAACTTGAACAGACCTATAATAAAGGAAGAAATTAACCAGGTTATCAAAAAACTCCCAACCAAGTCCAGGTCCACGTCCAGATGGCTTCACTGGTGAGTTTTACCAAACATTCAGGGAAGAGTTGTCACCAATTCTACTCAAATCATTCCAGAATATAGAAGAAGATGGAAAACTTCCTAATAAATTTTATGAAGCAAGCATAACCCTCATACCAAAACCAGGGAAGATAACAGTAAGAAGGAAAATTATAGACCAATATCCCTTATGAACATAGATGCTAAAATTCTCAGCAAAATCCTAGCCAACAGAATTCAACAACACATCAAAAAAATAACAACAAGGCCAAGTGGGATTCATACTGGGGATGTAAGGATAGTTCAACGTCAGAAAAACAATCAATGTAACCCACCATATAAATAAGAAAAAAAAAACAATATGCTCATATCAATTGATGCAGAAAAGACATTTGACAAAATCCAACCTCCATTCTTGATAAAAACACTCAACAAAATAGGAACTGAAGGGAAATTCATCAACATGATTAACAGCATATATACAAAATCAACATCTAACATTACTCTTAATGAAGAGAGACTGAAAGCCTCCCCTTGTGACCAGGTACCAGACAAGGATGCCTTCTATCACCACTCCTATTCAATATTGTTTTGGAAGTCTTAGCCAGAGCAATAAAGCAAGATAGGGAAATTAAAGGCATCCAAATTGACAAAGAGAAATGAAAACTCTCTCTATTTGCACAGGATATGATCCTATACATAGAAAACCCCAAAGACTCAGCAAAAACAAACAAACACAAAAAAACTACTGAAACTCATTAGAAGATGCAGCAAAGTGGCATGGTACAAGATCAACATACAAAAATCAGTCGGATTCCTCTGTACTAATAATGATAACACTGAAAAGGATATTAGGAAAGTAATATCATTTACAACAGCCACTCAAAGGATGAAATATTTAGGAATAAATGTAACCAGAGAAACAAAGGGCCTGTACAAAAAAAAAAACTACAAAACACTACTACAAGAAACAAAAAGAGACTTACAAAAATGGAAGAATGTATCATGCTTCTGGATAGGAAGACTTAACATTGTGAAAATGTCAATACTACCCAAAGTAATCTAAATGTATAACACAATCCCAATTCAGATTCCAAAGACATTCTTTAGAGAGATGGAAAAAACAATTACAAACTTCATATGGAAAAAAGAGAGACCCAGGATAAGCAAAGCACAGTGCTTTGCTGGT
>NW_006408639.1:203656-218101 GCF_000296735.1 Chrysochloris asiatica | reverse complement strand
TTCCCTTGCCTACTATTGTAAAATAGACACTTGAGTTGGATAGAAAGGAACGTTGGGAAACATGATTACAGAAAGCTTTTAAGTCCATCTTCAGCCCAAAACTGACTGGAATACCTAAAAGGGGTACTAGAACTTGTTCAGTGAAATAGGTCTTCTGAGGTGCTTTTGCAGTGTATAGGACCTTAGGAGAAATCCTGAGCCCTATCCAGAGCCTTCTGAGGTGGGACATTATGATTAAGTGCCAATGACACTGAAGGCCAAAAACAACACTCCTGAAATTGCTGGAATACAAATTGAAATCTTTCAACAAACTGATGCACCATGGGATGCACTCACTCACATATGCCAAGAAATATTGAAGACAATTAACTGGGCAACTGACTGGAAGAGATCCACATCTGTGCTCATTCCAAAGAGACGTGACCAAACGGAATGCAGAAATCATTAGACAATATCATTATCTCATTGAAGCAAACTTTTGCTAAAGATAATTCAAAAACATACATTGACAGAGAACTTCCAGAGGTTCAAGCCAGATTCAGAAGAAGATGTGGAATGAGGGATATCATTACCGATGTCAGATGGATCTTGGCTGAAAGCAGAGAATACCAGAAAGATGTTTATCTGTGCTTTACTGACTTTAAAAAGCCTTTTGATTGTGTTGATCATGACACAATCAAATCATAATTTGCATTAAGAGCATTGTGGAGAATGAGCATTCCAGAACATTGACTTGCGCTCATGAGGAAAGCATTGTGGAGAATGAGCATTCCAGAACATTGAATTGCACTCATGAGGAAACTGTATATAGACCTAGAGTTGTTTGAACAGAATAAGGGAACACTGAATGGTTTTAAATTATGAAAGGCATGCACCAGGGTTGTGTTCTTTTACCAAAGTTATTCAATCTGTATGCTAAGCAGATAATCTGAGAAACTGGATTATATGAAGAAAAATGTGGCATCAGGATTAGAGGAAGGCTCATTAACAACCTACAATAGGAAAATGATACAACCTTGCCTGCTGGAAACAAAGAAAACTTAAAACACTCATGATTATCAAAGACTATATAGCCTTCTTTATGGGTATAGAAAACAAAATCCTCCCCACTAGACTAATAAATAATACCCATATAAATGGAGAAAGATTGACGTTGTCAAAGACTTCATTTTGTTCAGATCAACCATCAACACTTACAGAAGCAGCATTCAAGAAATCACATGATGTATTGTATTGGACAAATCCACTGCATGATACCATTTTTTAAAAATTTTGGGGGATGGGCGTACACCTAAACACTCAGGAATATAAAATAATTTAAACAACCAAAGGGCATATTCTGCAAGCCTGTTTCCTGGCCACAAGCACACTCTCTTTATCTTTCCATGAGTCTAGAGTCATCAGCTGCTCTAGCTCTCCATGTCATCTCTGCCTCCATCTCTGGTGTCACTGCTTCTCTGGATAGGGTTCCACATTATGCTCATGCTTTCCTCCCTTAATGGTCCTAGAGTCCTCTGTTCCTGGATTGTAAGATTAACTACTCCCCCTTTTATGGTATAAAACTTCTACCTTTATAGTTGCACCAATTGCAATTAGTCATGATACCAACTACTCACTATTGAATCATAGGAATCTTATCCCCATCTCCTTTCACCAGACCCATCTAGACAAGTTAAAAAATCATTCAGTGGGGATTCTACCGTCTCCCACACACTGTGAAACAAAACTCCCTATTGAAAATGTATAAGCCAATCACTTCATGCTTTTATTGTTCCACATTTTAGGTAGTCAGTGTCTAAGTTGCCCATCCCTATCAACCCTGTGTACAGAGAGGATATGTTTGACCCTTGATGTGAAGATTTCTTCCCTCTCACTTGGAATTTTGAGTTACTACATACATAAGTATAAGTCAAGTTCATCAAATTGTAGCAATTCACACTTGTTTCCTTTATCAAAAACTTTTTATCTTTGAGTGGAGTTGTGATCTTAATCCATCAAAGCTAGGTCAAAGGGTACTATCAGCAAGTTTGGGCATTCTTGTAGATCTCCCCTCACTTCATGTCAGCTGAATGTTCCATTCTCAGCTCCAGCCCTCCATAGCTATGTCCTTGTCTGTGGGCTCAGGAGACCCCAAGTGTCACCACACTTTAGACCAACCAGCCCTTCTTCTTCTCTCTCTCTCATTTCCAGGTAGATGGGTGTATATGGCAGGTGGTCAGCCTCAGCCCATATCTTCATTGTTGCCTTTCCCCCACTTCCACTCACCAGTAGACCAACACGGTCACCAGCAAGCTTTATAACTGCTTGTGTGACCCTTTGAGTTTCAGTCTTGGAAGAGGGGTTGCACAAGACCTCTTTAAAGCACTGAAGAGCAAAGATGTCAGTTTGAGGACTAAGGAGCACCTGACCCAATCCATGGAATTTTCAATAACCTTACATGCATGTGAAAGTTAGACAATGAATAAGGATAATCATAAAAGAATTGATGCATTTGAGGTAGTGTGTTGGAGGAGAATATTAAAAGTACCAGGGACTGTCAAAAGAACAAACCAATTTGTATTGGAAAAGGTATAGCTAGAATGCTCCCTGGAAGCCAAGATGGCCGGACTTTATCCCTTATACTTCAGATACATTGTCAGAAGGGATAAATCCCACTAGAAGGAGATCATCTTTGGTAAAATGGAGGGTCAGAGAAAAAGAGGAAGCCCCCCTATGAGATAGACTGACACAGTGGCAGCAGTGATGGACTCAGGTGTAGCAATGATAGTGAGATTGTTGTAGGATTGGGAGTGTTTCATTCTGTTCTACGTAGAGTCACTACGAGTTGGTACCAACTTGATGGCACCTGACAACTATGGGAAAAATATTACATGATGCAGAAATCATCAAAAGAATATAGGAGGAATACACAGAGTCATTGTACTAAAATTAAGTGGATAGTGCCAAAACTGTTTAAGAGATAGCGTATGATCAAGGGCCAAGGGTACTAAAGGAAGAAATCTACTAGCAAAGAATAAGGCTTCCAGAATTGATGGAATTCAAATAGAAATCTTTCAATACACTGATGCAGTACAGGAGGTACTCACTTATCTGTGCCAAGAAATTTGAAGGCAGCTACCTGACCAACTAATTGTAAAAGATCCATATCTGTGCCCATTCTAATGAAAGATGGCCCAATGGAATGCAGAATGCATAGAATAGTATAATTAATATAACAGATAAGTAAAATTTTGATAAAGATAATTTAATGTTGGCTAGGATTTTGTTGAGAATTTTTGCTACTATACTCATGAGGAATATTGGTTCATAAATTTCTTTTTTAGTCCTTGCCTGTTTTTGGTATAATGATTATGCTACCTTAATAAAATGTATGCATGTGAAATTTGGTCAATGAATAAAGAAGACTAAAGAAGAATTGATACATTCAAGTTAAGACACCAAATAAGAATAATAATTGTACCATTGATTGACAGAAAAACAAACAACCGTGTTAGAAGTAAAACCAGAAGTCTCCTTATAAGCCAAGATGACAAGAATTTGTCCCACACCTTATGAATATATTATCAGGAGGGACCAGTCCCTGGATGATATCATGATTGGTAAAATAAATGTTCAGATAAAAAGAGGGAGACTCCCAGCAAGATGGTTTGGCACAGTGGCAGTAGCAATGGCTCAACCATAGCAAAGATTGAGTTTGGCAAAGGACCAGACAGTACTTTGTTCTGTTGTGCATAATGTCACTATGAATCAGAACTAGCTCAATGGCACCTAAAAACAACAGCATACAAAACCAACAGCAAACATCACTTTCAAACTGAAGTCATTCCCTTTAGAACAGGAATCAGACAAGGATTCCCTTTATCATCACTCCTGTTCAATAGTGTGCTGGCAGTCTTAGCCAGAACAATAGGGTAAGAAGGGGAAATTCAAGAACACAGCAATAGCAGTGATGAGAGGACAATTTATAGCAGTAAATGCACACATCCAAAAACAAGATAGATCTACAATCTCCACACATTTCCAACAATTAGAAAAAGACCAGTAAAATAAACCTACAGTTACCAGAAAAAAATTAATTAGATTAGAGCATAAATGAATGAAATAGAAAACAGAAAAACAGAAAAAAATCAACAAGAGAAGAATCTAGTTTTTGAAAGGATTAACAAAACCAACAAACTATTGGAAATATAACAAAAGAAAAGAGGGAGAAGGCACAAACAACATATATAAGAAGCCATGCGTGTGATGTTACATCAGAACCAATGGAAATAAAAAAGATAAAAACAGAATATAAAGAAGATTTGTACTTCAAATATTTGAAAATCTAGAGGAAGTGGATACATTTTTAGAAAAACACAACCTACCCAAACTAACACAGAGAGAAGTACAAAACTTGAACAGACCTATAACAAAAGAAGAAATTGATCAGTTCATCAAAACAAATGTCCAGGTTGAGATGGCTGCACTGGTGAATTGTTCCATACACTATGTTGTTGTTGTTTTTCCATTTTCTTTCAAAGCACTTTTTAAAGTTCAAAGCGAAGGAGTGTGCAAGAACTCACTATGATTATTAAGGTCTTGGGGGAAAGTGGTGGGGAAGGGTAGAAGTAGGACCAAGGTTCAAACGACCATAAATTACTATGTTGGTCATAATTCTTTTTATCACTTCCACATGCAAAATACCATTATACTCACAACAAAGCTCAGAAAATATCATCCACTTATGTCATAAGGCTCACCTGGATTTCTTCATTCCAAGAATACAAGATTTTATATCATTTAAGAAGAAATATTCTCATTTACCACTTTAACAGAAGGTTGTCATTGTTGTTAAATGCCACCAAGTTGTTTCCAACTCATAACAACCTTGTATAGGGTTTCTGAGGAGCAGCTGGTGAGTTCGAACTGCCAACCTTACTGTTCAAACCAAGCTGGTGGTTGAGTGTATATACTCCAGTGCCACACCAGGACTCCAGTAACAGAAGAGAGAAGAAGAAAACATGTGGTCTCAATGGATATGGAAAATTAATTAATGAAACTGTTTGTATTTACACTTGTGACAAAAACTCATAGTGAATTAAGGATATAAAGTCACTGAATCTAATAATAGATAGCTACAGAAACCCTGGGGCAAATGTTGAATTGAATGATGCAATTAGATTGTTGTTGTTACTGTTGTTAAGTGCCATTGAGTCAGTTCCAACCCATAACAACCCTATATAGATAGGGTTTCCAAGGAGTGACTAGTGATCTTGAACCACCAACTTTTCAGTTCAAAGAGACTTTGCAGTTCAGCACGTTAACCCATAGCACCACGCCAGGACTCTGCAATTAGACTGAATAGTATAATTTTCTTTGATTAAGGGAGAAGATGTCATGACTAAGACAAAGATCCTCATTCTCATAATATTTATTCATCATTGTTCTAGCGATCCTAGCCAGTATAATAAATCAAGGAAGAATACTATATAAGGGAAGAAAATAAATATTTAAAATTAGAATTATTCATAGAATACCCAACTGCACACATGACAATACAAAAATGATCTGCAATCAAACTCTTACATTTAAAATGTGAATTTAGCAAGTTTGGTCAATCTTAAATGATTCATTAATTTCTATACAACAGGGGCATAAAAATAGATAACCAAATGAAAATAGTCCATCAATATTATACACAAGGTCAAATACACAGAAAAAACTAGATGAAAGATATATATAAACTCTACAAAGAAATCGTCAAGAGAAAATAAAGATGTAAATAAGTGAAAAAGTGTGCCATGTTTATAGCTTGAACAATTTGATATTAAGACATCAATTCTCCCCAAGTTTTTCTATAGATTCAATATAATCCCATTTAATTTATAGCAGGTCTTGTTTGTGTTTATGTTTATATAAGATTGATTTTTAAACCATATGTAGGTTAGGGGTTCCAACCCCTATGTAGTCAAAAATCTATATATGACTTTTAATTTCTCAAAAACTTAACTATCAATAGCCAGCTGCTGACCTGAAACACATATTTTGCATATTGTATGTATTATATGGAGTCCCGGTGTGGCTCCACAGAATAAGCACTCAACCTTAAGGTTGGTTTGAACTGCAAGGTCAGTGGTTCAAACCCACCAGCTGCTCCTTGGAAACCCTATACAGGGTTGCTATGAGTTAGAACCGACTTGATGGCACACAACAATAGCAAAATGTATTATATACTGCATCCACATAAAAGCAGCATTTTCAATACGAAATAAAAAGGCTTTTCTCAATAAATGTAAGATTTTCACACTTTTGTATGGTGCTGTGGGGTAACGCACTGGACCACCAATTCAGTTAGAACTGCAAGGTCAGTTGTTCCAATTCACCAGCCACTCCTCGGAAACCCTATACAGGTTCACTATGAGTTAGAACTGACATGAAGGCACTTAACAACAGCATAGGGGCCATCCTTCAAGGAGAAACTACAATGATATGGTGCTATGTTACCAAAAAGTGGGTTATCTGGATACAAGTTCCAAGGAGTACTGACGTGGATCACTGTGATACCGTGAATTATTCGAGGTGACTCTGCTGTCCCCAATTCCATTTTCACAAGGACTCATTTATGCTCATTCCCAGTAACCCAGTGGGGCATTTGTACTTCTTTTTTTAGTAACTCAAGGCTCTGGGGTCCAAAAGGGCACAACAAAGTTCCACTGAACAGTTATGCCTGCTGTTTAATTATGCTGTGTTCCTTGTGCCAGGAGACCCGTAGACAAGAATAAGAAGTGATATGTTGGCAGAGACAACTGGCCCTCTTCATGAAGAGTAGACAGGGCTACTGTTACATAAAAGGAGTAGTGAAGACTATGCTTACACTTGGTGTTTTACCAGGAGACTTTTGGGAGTGTCCTGTTGATTTTGAAGGATAAATGCACAAATGCAGCTGCTATGGTAAGGGGATCAGGAGCTCAAATGCAAGTTCAACACTAAGTGCAAATGGTTTTAAGCCTCAAGGAGTGAGCAATCTTGGATCTGTGGGCATGCAAACTGAAAGGAGCCTTCAAGATCAGCAACTCATACATTGCTAGTAATCACTGCATAATGGTTGACCAATTGAAGACACATTCTTCTCATTAGACAGTCAGCGTCTTAAAAGTAGGACTACATCTAAATGTTATTTTGTTGTATTTTTAACTTTTTATTGTAAATTGGGTGGATATTTATGGAGCACATCCTCAGTTTTCCATTCAACAGATCATACATTTCATTTCATCTCAACGATCAAATTTTATTTTAAATCGCTATTCATTCAATGGAGAGTGTTGTGGCTCTGCAGGATAAGCACTGGAATTTAAACTATAAGGGAGTGGTTCGAGCCCACCAATTGCTCCATGGACGAAAGATGAGCCTTTCTGCTCCCACTTCAGAGACCCTACAGAGAGGGATACAATGACTTGGAATGAACTTGACAGCACTTAACAACAACAACAACAACATATTCTGTAGCAGCTGTTCAGAGGAGACTTTAAATAAACGTGCATTGCTTCATAAAAGGAAAGGTAAACATTCAGCATATTGCTGAATGCTCAAAAGTTGGTTTTTGACTCACAGCAACCCCTTGTGACCCAGTAAAACTGCCCATAGGGTTTTTTAGACTTGAACTTTTACAGGAGCACTGCATCATGTCTTTTTCTCACAGAGCAGCTGGGTAAGTTCAAATCATCAACCTTTTTATGACTACTCTTCCTTATTGTGCCACCCTGGGCTCCTTTTTAGGGTATTGTTGCAACTCCAAAGCTAGATTAATCTATTTTTTATACTAGAAAGGGCTTTATTTGACTAGTAGCACCTGCTTCTCATTTTATTCTCAGCCTCTTCAGACCAGCACCTTTCATCTACTAAGTGCTGAAATAGGTGAAGAATAGCCCGCTGCGGTTTGTCATTCTCTTCTTTTAAATTATTTTGACGCAGACACAAGTAAATCTCCAGTGCTGTGTTAAAGACACCAGACATTAAACTGGTAAATTCTAAGAGGAGATAATGGTAGATAATGATGAAAATGAGCTCTTACCAGAACCATCTGTAGGTCTGAGCTCTCCAGAGTCGGAAGTTCTAAATTGGTAGAGTACTTCTGTAGTGATGTGAACAAGGACGGTTAGAGGGAAACATCAGGGAGTCCTGATTCTATTAACTGTAATCACCGTGGTTTTTCTGCATGCCGGTACAACACATTTTCCATGTAGCAATAAACGCCCAAGCACGTTGCATTAATTCATGATTTCCCCTATACAGCAATGTGTTTAGCTTCAGATCAGTATGTGAACTTATCAAAGAAACGGAAGGGAAGTACAATGTAACAAACCGCTGTATCTTCTAACTGGGAGGGTATGAAATGCTTTGGCCCAGGTATACTGTAATTAGTCGAGTCATAGGTCTGCTCTTTCAAGGGTCCTGAATTCCCATGGGAACCGTCCAGGGAACTGAGGTTAAAACAGACAATGCTGCACTCTTCTGAGGTTGCCAGCCGGCTGCAGTTCTCTCTGGAGACACTGCAGTCAGTTCCTCCAAGCTTAAGTCAGGAACTTGAAATTCTAATCACCATTCTGATAGCTATTTGCAATATGTCTTTGTGCAGGCCACTTACTGTTTCTGGTGCCCCAGCAGTTTCTCAGCTAGAGTTTAGGAAAAGGGACAGGAGAATCTAACTGTGACTCTTCAGAGAATTTATACTGGCAGAACACTTGTATATTTGCTGATGAACAGGGCAGTAACCTTACAGAAACTCAAGTCAGTAGACCATCTTCATTTGTAGTTACCTATGCAATAAGCACTGTTCACACCCCAGTTATTTCGTATAAAGGAATTAATCCAAGACCAAGAGAGGTGGTAGAAAATGTATTTGACATGGAATTGTGATTTTATTATTATTGGCTGACACAGAATATGTCTTCACATTCTAATATTACACACTGATTCAGAAGTCAGACACACACATTTAGATACTTCTGTTCGATGCCTGCATGCATGAGGTGCTAACTCGACACATAAGAGAGCACAATCTGGAGCTCTTAAAAGAGTCATCATTTTATGAAAATAAACCAGGTCCCTTTGCTTTTCTGAGTTCACCCTCTACCCGCCTACACCCTACTGTGTCCCATGAGACTGTTCTATATAAAATAACTTCAGAGGACTCCCTTTCTCTCAAGGGTTTAGGCAACGTGAAGCCCTCAGGGGATCAGAGGGAGGAAGGAACACAAAATTAGATTAGTTTTCTCCCCCAGATACTTTCCGTAGGTACTTTTTCAGATTAGCTGTTAAGTCTTGACTGGAGACAACTGTTCCTAACAACATGGCTGTCTTTACGTGGGTCTTTTTTTCCTCCGGATTCTAGTAACTTCCCCCTCCCTTCAACCTTGCAGTTCTAAATATACTGAAAAATCCTTTATGAGGTCTCCATGCTCTCCCCACAGCTTTATATTTTTTAAAGTGCTCTTAAATCCTGATCTGACGTACCATCTCTTTACTGCCTATCCTCACTGACATGCTCCAATCTCTTTTCCACTTTCTTACGTCATGTTCTGTTTTGTTTCACTTTCCAAATGATCTGGTAACACTCCCATGATGCCTCAGTCTCTGCCATCAAAGAAACCAGGTGGAATCTCACAGGTTCTAGACCAGCATTGTCTAACAAGATCACAAATGCAAGCCTCATTATGTCGTTTTAAATTTTCTAGTAGCCATATTAAAGAAAGTAAAAAGCAACAGGTAAAATTAAGTCTGTAACATATTTCATGTAACTCAGTGTATGTACGACTCAATGGCACTTAACAACAATGTTGAACATTTTATAAATATTACCTTGTGTAGTTTTAAAACTACTTACCATCAAATCAACTCCAACTGATGGCAAGCCTATGTATGTCAAAGTAGAACTGTGCCCCATAAGGTTTTTAATGGCTGGTTTTGTGGAAGTCAATCACCTGGACTTTCTTTCAAGGCAATCTGGATAGATCCAAAACATTTTTCATTTTTTTCTCTGGGTCTACCACTCTCTATATTTCACTCTTCCTCTCATCTATTCTAAATCTTTTTCATATGCACAGACATGTATAAGCATTTATTAACATGAAGTATTTCACTGTGATGTTTTACATTTCGTAATTGTTTGGGAATAGGACTTGTTAAAACAATTTTCTCATAATTCGCTAAATAATTGACATATTTTTTTCTACTTAACATATCTGTGTCTTCAATCCATTCTAAAAGTATTGTATGCCTTTGTAAAAGTTATTTTGTGATTAAAAAAAAAAGAATAAAAATGATGGAGAACTCAGTGTTATTGCCCAAACTAAATTTCTGCTATTCCTCCTATAGAGAATCTTCCTACAATATAGGTTAATTTTTGTTTTACCCTGTACTTTAGGATCTTGCCTACCTCATGTGACTCCCTGTGTTGGTTTTTTTTCCTCTGCTTCTTTTATCCTTCTATTAATCTCCTTACTTAACACACATTTTACCAGAGCAATAAGACATTTTCTCTCCCTCTATTTACTTCTGTTGATCTTCATGTTGGTTATTTGCCCTGGTTTTACTTGAAATCATTTTGACAATATTCATGGAGTCTGTTATTCAAGCTAGCATATTTTCAATTCCAGTAGCATTATTCATGTCTTAAGAAATGTTTGCACAATCATAATAAAGCTAAGTTACAAAATGTGTGAGGAATGTTCTGCTATTTGAAGACTTAAATTAAAGACCTAAGAAGAAAACTCCAATATTTTGGTGGCAATTATAATGGCTATCGATTAGGGCAGGGAGTCCTAGTGTGGTGCTGTAGGATAAGTTCTAGACTGCAAGGTCAGTTTGAACCATAGGTTGGTAGTTCAAACTCACCAGACGCTCCTCGGAAACTCTATATAGGGTTGCTATAAGTTGGAACTGACTCAGCAGCACTTAACAATAACAACATAGTAGAAACTAAAATCTAGAAATATTTCTAATCTCACTTTAATTTATCAATCCAAATGTCTAGGCCTAAGAGTAAAAAATGAAACAAACAAACAAAAAACAACTGGTAAAATCTTAGAATCTGTAAAATCTTCATTTTATGCCTGTGGTCAATTACCTAGTCTTTGTCTACTGGAATAGGTTCATTTCTAAACTGCAGGAAAAAAGTTTCTGATTAATCAATTCTTATTTTTGACACTGCCATGCATATCAAATAGATCTCTGCTACACAGGGTTTCCAATAGCTAATTTTGTATAAGTGAACTGCCCAATCTTTCTTGCAAGGCACTTTTGAGAGGATTCTAAATGCCAACCTTTTGGGTAACAGCCAAGAACATTAACCATTTGCACCACCCAGGGACTCCAAATTGTGGGTAAATACTAACTTAAGTGTTAGGAACTTTTCTTTTCCTCATCCCCACCACCCTCTGAAATCAGGATATATTTTATAATTTAAATGTCAAAAAGAGTTAAATGAATAATTACTAACACAAAGACATTTTGTCAAATTAATTGTGCGTCATACAATCAGCATTCTCTTCTGAAATGTCTTTATTATGAAAGAAATATGCTGATGCTTCATGTATCTTCTTCTAAGACTATTAGGAGGATCAGAAGAGGTCACATGATGCAGCACAACCTCCATCAATCGCTATTCCCTGTAGCCTTATTGGTACAGTGAGTTAAGCACTGGGCTGCTAATCTCAAGGTTGAAGGTACAAATACACCAGCTATTTTCAGGACAAACACAAGGCTCTCTGCTTCCATATTTACAGTCTCAGAAACCATAAGGAGCAGTTCTACCCTTTCCTATGTGGTCTTTTTGCATCAAAATCAATTTAATGGCTATGGGATTGGTTTTGGTCTATTGGGTAGGAGGAAAAAGCAAATGAGAGAAAAACTCCACTGAATCTTGCCCAGTTTTCCAAACCCAGAGGCAGAGGCCCACCATGCAGCTTGGAGATAGAGGTTAGCTTGAATGTTCAAGAGAAGCTAGAGATCTGTATGTCTATGTGTTTGTATGTGAGAATGTATGATTTCTAACCTTTAAATTTGGGCAGTTAATGCAATTGCATTTTAGATTTTAGGCATATACAAGTCAGAAATGTAGGGACTTCCACATCCAACATTTAATTTAAGAAATTTAGATTTTCAAGAAGTGAACCTTAGCAATTCTATCCTAACTATTTGCTGTTAGTGGTTGCCATCAAACGGATTCCAACTCATAGTGAGTACATGTGTCGGAGGAGATTTCAAGCATGTGAAAAATGGTTCCTGGGCTTACTTCCAAATCACCTATAGGTGGTTATGAATCTTCAACATTTTGATGAGTAGTCCGGTGCTTAACCATATGTGACAACCAATGATTCCATCCTAATTAGACATTCTAGGAGTCATTGAAATGAATGATGTTTGGCATAAATAGGATATGGCGAATGAAACTGGTATCAAAAAGAAAAAGCCGATGTTTAAATAGCTTTTGAGAATTTTGGACTCTGGAAATACCCTTATAGGAAAAGCACTAGACTGTGAACCACAAAACTGGCAATTCAAACCCAACCTATGGTGGTTCTGAGTTGTGCCTCAGAAACCCTATATCAGGTCACTATCAGTCAGAACTGACTTGACAGCACTTAACAATACCAACAACAATGGGAATTTTAAGTAAAATACACAAACATAAAGATATTTGTTTGTTTCGTGTAACTGACAAACTAGTTGTTGCTAGGTGTTGTCAAGTAACTTCCTAATTATAGTGAAACTATGTTCTGCAGAACAAAACCAGACCAGTGCTGCCCTCACAATGACCATATTTGAGCCAACTGTGGCTGCCACTGTGTCAATCCATTTTGTTAAGGGTTTTACTCTTTTTCATAGAAACACCACTATACCAATGATGCTCTGTTTCAAGTGCTGGTCATTCCCGACATGTCCAAAGTAAGAGAGATGAAGTCTAACCATTCTCACTTCTAAGGAGCATTCTAACTGTACTTCTTCCAACAGAGACTTCTACATTCTTCCGGCAGTCCATAGTATTTTCAATATTCTTCGCCAACACCATAATTGCATAATTTCTTCTTTGGTCTTCATTATTTATTTTCCAACTTTTAAATGCATTTGTGGTGATTGAAAAAAGAAAAGAAGCATGGCTTGGGTCAGGTGTGCCTTAGTTTTTAAAGCAACATCTTTGCTCTTGAAAATTTTAAAGAGGTCTTCCATAGCAGGTTTTTTTTAATATAATACATTCTTTCATTTCTTGACTGCTGCTTCCATGAGCACTGATGGTGGATCCAAGCAAAATGAAGAATTTGACAACTTCAGTCTTTTTCCCATTAAAATTGTGAATTTTTTCATTGTCTTTACATTGAGGTACAATCTCTACTGAATGTTATATAGTCTTTGATCTTAATAGTAAGTGTTTCAAGATACCTTTGCGGCCAGCATGGTTATGTCATCTGCATATCTCATTTTGTTGATGAGTTTTCCTCTAATATTGATGCAATGATTTTCTTCATTTAATCCAATTTCTCAGACTATTTGCTCAGTTTACAGGCTGAATAATTATGGTTAAAGGATACAATCCTCATGCATATCTTTTTTGATTTTGAACCATTTAGTACCCTCTAGGAGTCCTGGTGTGGAGCTGTGGGTTAATGTGCCAGACTGTAAAGCCATTTGAATTGCAACATTGGTGGTTCAAGCTCACTAGCTGCTCCTTGGAAACCCTACACAGGGTCACTATGGGTCGAGATCGACTCGACGGCACCTAACAACAACAACAGTTCTTTTCTAAGAACTGCTTCTTGTTCTATGTACAGTTTCCTCACGAGTACAATTAAGTGATCTACAATTCTCATTTTTCAAAAATTTAATCATCATTTGTTATGATCCACACACCTAAATGCTTTTGATTACCAAAAAAGCACAAGTAAACATCTTTCTAATCTACTGGTATTCTTTCCTTTCAACTAAAATCCAATCTGACATCGTTCCATGGTTTCTTGTAAATCCAGTTTGAATTTCTGACAGCTCCCAGCCAATGCACTGCTACAACCATTTATCATTTATCAATATGGCAACCAGAGGTTTTAAGTTTTTCTCTAGTTCTTTCAGTTTGAAATGTGCTGAGAGTGTTCTTACCTTTTGGTTTTCCAACTCCAGGTCTTGCCCATTTCATTATAATACTTTGTCTTCTCAAGCTGCCTGGTGAAAATGTCTGCTCAACTCTGATATCTTTCTCCTAGGCACTTGGCTTCTCTACATTCAAGAGTAAGTTTCAGAATCCCATCTCTTTTGACATCATTTTGGTCTTTTATTTCTTTCTTGTATTTTTAATTACCTATTGCTTTTTATCATGTATGATGTTTTAATTTCATCCCATAACTCCTCTGGTCTTCAGTCATTAGTAGCTAATGTATCAGATATGTTCTTGAGATGGTCTTTAAATTCAGGTTGTTG
>NW_006408639.1:176192-195826 GCF_000296735.1 Chrysochloris asiatica | reverse complement strand
AATTACAAACTTTATATGGAAAGGAAAGAGACCCAGGATAAGAAAAGCACTGCTTAAGAAGAAGAACAGGATGGGAAGTCTCTCACTCCCTGATTTCTAAATTTACTACATGGCTACTGTGGTCAAAATATCCTGGCACTGGTATAATGAAATATACATTGATCAATGGAACAGAATTGAGAATCCAAAATTAAGCCATCCACATACAGCCAACTGATTTTCAACAAAATATCTAAGTATATTGCATAGGGAGGAGATAGTCTCTTCAACAGATGGTGCTGGCAGAACTGGAAAGTGATATGCAAAAGATTGTAACAGGAACTTTACCTCATGTCTTATACAAAAAGGAACTCAGCATGGATTAAAGACCTAAATGTGAATCTCAGAATTACAAAGGTCAGCAATGAAAAAATAGGGAAAAATGTGAGAGTTCTAATACAGGGCATACACACACTACCAAGCAATTTGAAATTGCACAAACAAAAATAGAGAAAATAAATTAATGGAACATACTAAAAATTAAAAACTTATAAGCATCAAAAGGCTTCATCAAAAGAATAAAAAGGGAGCCCACAGATTGGGAAAGAAATCTTTTGCAATGATACATCAAACAAGGGACTAATTTCCAAAATATATAGGAACCTACAACACCTCTACAAGAAAAGGACAAATAATCCAATTTAAAAATGGGCACAGGACATTAATAGACACTTCACCAAGGAGGAGATCTGTGCAGCCAACAAATATATGCAGAAATGTTCACTATCACTAGCCATTAGAGAGATGCAAATAAAAACAACAATGAGATATCACCTCACACCAGCAATAATAGCTAAAATCAAAGAAGTAGAGGACAATAAGTATTGGTGAGGATGTGGAGAGACTGGGACCCTCCTAGATTACTGGTGGGATTCTAAAATGGCACAATCATTCTGGAAAACAATATGGTGCTTCCTTAGAAGTTTGGAAATATTGATAACTTATGATCTAGCAATTCCTCTACTTGGTATTTATCCACAATATATACAGGCCATAATGTTGTTGTTGTTGTTGTTGTTAAGTGCCATCGAGTCGGTTTTGACCCATAGCGACCCTGAATAGGGTTTCCGAGGCTGTAAATCTTTACGGGAGCAGATCTACGAGTAGATATATGCACACCATTGTTCAAACAGCACTATTTACAATAGCAAAAAGATGGAGACAGCCTAAGTGCCCATCTATGGAAGAATGGATGAACAAACTGTGGTACATTACACACAATGGAATACTACACTACCCTGAAGAATATCAAGGAAGCAGCAAGCCACTCCATAGCAAGAATGAACCTTAAGGACATTATGCTGAGTGTAATAAAAGTCAATCACAAAAGGAAGAATACAGAATAGAGCCAATATTCTAAAAGATTAAGAAAGAACACCCATATAAAAGGGGGGAAAAAAAAGAAAGAAAATCACTGAAATTGTTGTAAGGTTTTGCAAAATGGAGACTGTGGTTGGTGTGACTAGACTGCACATGTAAAAATTGTTGAAATGGCCAAGACTAAAAATAAAAAAAAAAGAATGTATCTCTCAAAAGAATCTGCACCTTGCTTTAAAACATCAACTAAAATTAGATATATCATACTGGATAGCAATATTAACCAGCTGAAAACTGAAACTAGTCTCTCAAATCCAAAATGCTTATTAATAATTGGCAGCAAATAATGGACACGTCCCAGGTTTGTGCAATAGCAAAGGCGTATTTTCAGATTTTAATGAATGGGTGATCTGTTACCTGTCACCAACGTGACAGCAATGCCCTGGAAAAAGAGAAAGTGGGTAATCAGGGCACTGTGAGGAAAAGCAAAAAAAAAAATTCATGGTGTTAACATAGAAGAAAAGATCAGATCCAGAAGAACCCACACAAAGAAGTGATTCCACATGGGGGCTTTTATTTTCTAAAATACAACTTCTCCCAAGTCACATTATAGTCATTACTAATAGTTACGAGTCAGGCTGCTAACCTCAAGGTCAGCAGTTCGAAACTACCAGCCATTCTGTGGGAGAAAGATGAGGCGTTCTGCTCCTGTAAAGATTTACAGCCTCAGAAACCCTGTACAGGGTCACTATGAGTCGGAACCAATTCCACGGCATATCACCTCCACTGAAGACTTCCCAATATTACACAATGCAGATGATGATATCTTGCAGTGGATAAATATGTGGACTAGGAGAGTGCACTGAAATGGAGGATGAAAAAATTTCGTGGATATATCACTGACGAAATCTAACTGTTGACCGTTTTAAATTATTTATATGATTTTGGCAGTGAAGTACAATTGTATAGTTACACATTTCATTAATAAATACATTTAAAATATTAAAATTTAGATGACAAACGTAAAGTCAAACTAATATGTCAACTGGAATGGATAAAAATAAAATAACTGTAAATACTGAGTGTTCAAAGATGTGGAGCACTTAGAATGGCTACATACTGTTAGTGGTGGAATAACAGGTATAAGAATTTTAGAAAATTGTTTGCCAGAATCAACTGAAGTTAAACATGAGCCACACAAAGTAATACATATATGTCCATTAAAGGGCATATATAAAAATGTCCATATCACCTTTATGCATATTAATTTTCAATAGAAAAATTAAGCAAATGTGCATTAACAGCTGTTATGTTCCAGTCCATTCCAAAATTGACCAGAGTCAATGTTCATTTTGCTAAATGCACATGAAGTCTTCTGTGTTGCTAGAATTTTCTACATTTTGGATGTGTTGTGTTGTTAAGTGCTGTCGAGTCAGTTCTGACCCATAGCAACCCTGTATAGGGTTTCCGAGGAGCAGCTGATGAGCTTGAACTGTTGACCTGGCACTTCAAACAGCTTTGCAGTCTGGCACACTAACCCATAATGCCACACCAGGACTCCATCTTGAGTGTAGGCTGTATAAATTCATCAGTTTGTATACTTAATATTTGAACACTTTCTTTTATATAAAATACCGTAAGTAAAAAATACTAAAAAAAATATTTTAAAACCCTTTAGCAAAATGTAATTTGATATTCACTGATTTAGAATGCCATGGCTTTTGCTATGCTGGTACCTTCTATAGTGGCGTATAGCTTCAACAATGTCATGGAATGCATTGTAAATATATAGAGGTGAGAGAAAATGCTGACATTTGCCTCCTTCATTTCACAGACGAGGAACCAGAAACTGAGAGATGAAGTTCTTGCACAAACTCACCAACTTAGGACTCAAACCTGAGATTCTTTTTTTTTTTTTTTTTAATGTTTTATTGTGAATTATATGATAGTTTACATGGGAGAATTTTAGTTTTACATTCATTCCATCGTATATCATCTCACTGCCATGGTTCCAATCCCCTCCATGCATCATCAACCACCCAAAGGGTATATCCCAGAAACCCGCCCCCTACACTTCCCCCTCCTCCCCCAGTTTTCAGCCCACAGTCCCTTTCCCTCTCTGGGTTCAAGGTTCCCAGTTACTTCATCACTCCATGTCATCATTTCTGTCTCTATCTCAGGCATCTCTGTTTCTCTGAGTAGGGTCCCGCTCTCGGCTCTTCTCTGTTGATAGTCCCAGAGGCCTCCACTCCTATCCTGGAGAATTAATCACTCCCTTCCTTGTTACAAAACTTCCACCTTTGCATTTCCAACCTTCATAATCCGTCCTGATAAGCATTATTCACTACAGTATCACGAGTTACCCATCTGTATCTCCTTTCATCAGCTCCGCCCAGACAGATTGAATAGTACCTTCTGGAGATTCTGCCTTCTGCCATGCTCCCTAGCACCAGGTTTCCTCTTGAAAGCTTGTAAGCCAGTCACTTCTTGCCTTTGTAGTCCCACCCTCCCCATTTGAGTGTCCAATGTCCAAGCTGCCCTTCTCCATCTACTCTATGTGTGTGGGTGTGTGTAAATGTTTCTTGCTGTGAGGATTTGTTCTCTTTTGAGTCACTGCTCCATAGGTATAGGTCAAGTTCATCAGACTGTATCAGCTCACTCTTTTTTTTTTCCTCTTCTTTCCTCTCCTGATTGAGCTCCGATCATCCAGTCATCTGGTCCAGGTCACGTGGGTATCATCTGCAAGTGTGGGCGCTCCTGTGTATATGTCCTCTCTTCCTGTCAGCTGGTAGCTCCACCCTCCTCTCGAGTCCTCTGTGGCCACGCCACCGACTCTGGGCCCAAGAGTCCCCAGGTCTCCTCACACTGCTTGCCAACCAGGTCCCCAACTGGGTCCACAGAAGTCCACTGAACATTGTAGGGCTTAGCTTGCCGTTTCATTGCTGCTTTTACCCCACTTCCCCCCATCGGTAATGTGTGTGGTCACCAATCAGAGTGGGCATTTCCGTTGGGTCTTAGTCTTGGAAGGGGGTTTGCGTTGAGAGGACCTGGCCACTTGCCTTGATGTTTTCTAGGGAAGTGATTTGTTTGTTCTTGTAGTAACAGCCCATCTGCCTCCATTTTTCCTGCAGGCCTTTCTTTCAAGAGGTATCCTTTATTCTTCTAGCCGCTCCATGCTGGTCTGCTCATCCTTTCAAGTGGAGATTTCTCATCTCTGGAGATCTGGATGTGGTTCCGGTTTCTACCTATCGTTTTATGTATTGCAAAGGCTCCTCAAGAAGCCTCGTTCACTGGGTACGCTGTAGCCCCATTTTAGGTATTCCAATCAGTCATAGGCAGAAGATAGACTTATAATCCTTCTAGTGTGATGTTTCTGACTCTTCCTTTCTCTCCCTCTCCAGCTGAGATTCTTTTTAGTCAGTATTTGTTCCACCACCCAGTGCTTCTCTTTGACTTTCTCCTCAGACCTTCCTTTGAAGTAGACTCAGTAAATTCTATGCCCACCAAAGATTCAGCAACTAGGTCAGTGTAGGAAGTCAGTCTACTAGGTTGGCGCCCTTTCTCTATTCAACCTGCCTCCAGGAACGGGCTTGCTTTTCTTCAAAGCAGCCTCCACCTGCTCCATTTCTCTCTTACCCAGTAAGTATCCAGAGGAGGAAACAGTCTGCTCTGTGCCTTTTTTCCTTGGCCCTTTAACATAGGAACAATTCCTTTTTATAGCAATGGTTTTGCCACTTACTAAGGAAGGAGGATGGAAGCAAAAAGTGCAAAAATACAAGGAAGCAAATCAGGATCTTATAGCTCACTTAATATATTCTAGAGCCTCAGCAGTCCTCCTCAAAGTGTATTCAAATGCATAAAATAAAATCCACAGGAATGAAAAAAAAAAAAAAAGAAACCAATCAGATTGAAATAATTATCAGTCTGCTAGTATAAATACAAATATATGTAAGACAAAATAGCTTCCTTTTTAATGCCAAGATCCAAGTGGCAGGTCTAATTGTGACTGCAATTATATGCCTACAGAGTATTTGAGATATCTGCTATAATTGCAATGAAATATAAAAATACCTTAGATTTCTCGTGGTGAAAACATCACAGATAGTGCTAATTCCACTGTTTTTTGTTTGGTTGCCTACATTCCTAATGGAAGGAAATGCTAGCTTTCTGTAGAAACAGATTTTTAAATTTTTTTATTTTATTCATATGCCATATACAGAACCCTGTTCTAATGCTTGGTCGTGAAAGAGGTCCAATGTCAGCAACTGAATTCTACCTCATAGCAATCCCTGTACAAGGGAATGAAGCATTGCTTGGTCCCGCGCCATCCTCACAATTTTGTTATGTTTGAGTCTCTTGTTGCTACCATTGTGTCAGCCCATCTTGTTAAAGATAGTATTTTGTGTGCCTTCCGACTTGAGGTGCTCACCCTTCTGACACTACATCAAACAGTGTTCCATTGCTCCTCATAACATTTTCAGTTACTAACCTTTCAGAAACGGTCTATCTATCCTTCTTCCTAATCTGTCTTAGTCTGGAAGCGCTGCTGAAACCTGTCCACCATGGGTGACCCTGCTCACGTAGCTCCCAGCATTACAGCCACAAACAAGGTGGTTCTGAAAGATAGTTTCTATTTATAGAAAACACGACCTGCATTGAGAGCATTTAAAGGAGAGGGAAAACAGTAACAACCGCAGTCATCACACAAGTCAAAAGTTCTGCAGCTGGGTTAGATGTTTTATTCCAGAACTTTAGCCATGCACTCTAGAATCATTTTGACATCTCCTATTCAAAGGAAGTCCTGGTGTGGCTTAATGCGCTGTGGGTTAATACATCAGAATGCAAAGCTGTTTGAACTGCAAGGTTGGTGGTTCAAGCTCACCAGCTACTCTTCAGAAACCCAACACAGGGTCACAATGGGTCAGGATCGACTCGACGGCACTTACCAACAACAATTCAAAAGTTTGGAGCCCCTAAATGGTACAAAGTGTTAACATGGTTGGCTACTGGCCAGCAGCTTGAAGGCTCGAGTCCACCCATAGGCACCTTCAAAGAAAGGTCTGGCAATCTAATGAAAAAGTCAGCCATTGAAAAGCCTATGGAACACAGTTCAACTCTGAGGAGTAGGGGGTTGCTATACATTGAAACTGACTCCACAGCAACAGACTGTGTGTGTGTTTCCTGTATAAATTCATGGTGTGGGAAGCAACGAGAGCAGTCGTTTAGTAAGGAAGCATAAGACTATAAGACTGACTTCTCTGTTTTCGAAAAACTCACAATTGACAAGTAAACAGATTAACTATTGACAAGTAGTTAATAATCAATTATGTACACTGCATAGATTGTTTTATAAATAAATTTAGAATGTAAATTTTACACATCAATTAAAAATAAAACTATTTTTTGGTTTTGTAATATTCCTACATATCTGAGGAAAAATGATTGTCAGGCTATAGTTTTTGAGTTTCTGGCATGGGTTGTGAGTTTACAACCCTTTGGGAGGTACATCTTTGCCATGTGCCTGCCCAAGCTCATGGGGTTTGTTGTATGTTCTCCAACATTTTTTTACAATGCTGAACAAAAAACTCTTTATTTGACATGACTTTTCATAATTTGCAGGCTTCTAATTTTATTATTCCAAACAGCACCTGGGGAAACATGTGAAGAATGTAATGGGAGGAAGCTTTGATTGACTGGTTGTTTCATAGATTCAAAACCTTTAATGAGGCAATTCAGTTATATGTGACTGAGAATAATAATTGGTAAATGTCTTATATGGATTATGTCATAATTAATTTTTAAGTAGGATTTTAAGAAGCAAAAAAAAAAAGATGGCAGAAATATCTGCTTTTCAATGTTGTACTAATTTCTTTATTCTCTGGTTTTCTAAAAGCATAAAATGCAGTTGATTTTTAAATACAAATATTCAGAATTCAAACATTAAATTGTTTCATTCCCTGAAAAGTAATGTTTTTGGCTGTTTCTTAGCTTGCATCATAGTTGAAGGTGTTGTTAAGCACCATCAAGTCAGTTCTGACTCACAGCAAAACCTATGAAGGGTTTGCTCTTTTAATGCCATTTAGTTGATTCTGACTCATAGGGAGCCTGTATAGGGTTTCTGAGGCCTGGCAGGTGGATTTTAATGGCTGACCTTGCAGTTCAATCTGACCTAGCAGTCCAGTGCTTACCCTACAACAGCTTTTGTTACTGTTGTTAAGTTCCATCGAGTCATTTCCAATGCATAGCGACCTTGTATAGGGTTTCCAAGGAGCAGCGGGTGAGTTTGAATTGATGACCTTGTGGTTCAAACCAAGCTTTTGGTGGGGGTCTCATCCTTCTCCTGCCATGCATCTGGTGAGCTCAAACGGCAGATCTTGTGATTCGCAGTCCAGTGGTAAAGTGTGCTTTATTTTAAAAAGAATATATCCTTACAGAAATGGAGACTGTGGTTTTTCATCAACAATTATATTGCTTTTAAACATCTGTTATTAGATATGAACAGAAATGCCCACTAGAGGTCTCTCCAACCTGAATAATTTCTAATTCCTGAGATCACATTGCGTTTATTACATTTTCAATTCCTTACCTATCCATGATAGCTGGTGAACTGCTTCATTTGATATGATTGCTAGCCACGAACTTAACAGAGGACAGCGGCAAGCACAACCAAAAATCTCGCCCTGTGAATTATTTTATTTATACTTAAGACCGTGAATTCTACCCCCTGTTGTACTGAGTTCATTGGATTCATTTTTCTGCTTCTGAGTAAGGATGAAAAACATGAAATCACTTTAAAGACAGTGGCCACATGCTGGCATGTTATTTTCAGCTTGGGTAAAAACAAAACTCTGGCAGTCTATAAATGTAAATAATTAGTGTGACAAGCAGTTTCCAGCCCTACTCTTATCAAATCACAGGAAACATATAAAGATTTTAATTAAAAGGAATAATTTTCATAATGCGTACTCAAGAGACACTGTCTTGATTTTCTGATACACTGACTTCATTATGTCAAACAAATTTCAGGAAAGCAAGGTTCTTATAGAGATTTGTTACAGTGTGTAATTTTAGCACAGAGAGTTAAACATGTCTGATTGCCTGTGTGTATGTGTGTCTGCAGACACACTCGTGTGTGGATAAAGCATTTGTGAAATTGCTTTCAGCAAGCACTTATAGGTGGGTCTTTCCTATATAAGTCTGAAAGGTCCCTCACTAGCATAAGTGGTTTGTACACAGCTGAGAACACACCCATGGTTCCATCAAAGAAAAGGCCAGCAATGTGTTTCAATAAAGCTCATGTTCCAGAAAACTCTATTAACACATGGGTTACAGAGCTCTATGCTGTAGCACAGAATCCTGGTGTGGCGCTGCAGGTTAATGTGCTGGACTGTTGAGTTAGTTTGAACTGCAAGGTCAGTGGTTTAAGTTCACCAGCTGCTCCTCCGAAACCCTATACAAAGTCGTTATGCATGAGAATCGACTCAGTAGCACTTAACAACAACAACAACAACATTCTGTACTACATGTGGTTGTTATGAGTAGGGAATTGACTGGGCAAACAGTGGGTTTGGTTTCTGGTTTGTAGGTCTTAAAAAATGAAATTAAGATGCCAAACAAGATTCAGTAACATGTTATATAACCTCTCCATAGTCTTTAATCTCACACCCTACTTCAATGCAAGACAAAGTTGGTGACCAATGAACAGGGAGATAAGTCTGAGCTCAAGATCAGCAGTGACTACTGACCCCCACATTGGATGGAGATCATCCAGTTTTAAAATAAATCCTTGGAAGTTGCATTACTTCTCTCATGTGATCCCCCCCACCCCCCAAAAAAACCCTTCAAGTCAATTAAAAAACAACAACACAACAAAGGACAATGATGCATAATAATGGACTGAAAATGTTGCCAAGATAAAGGACAATACCATTCAACCATTGCCTTTGAACTTCTTTTTCTTTTCTTTTCTAAATCAAATTTTATAGAATTAGAAACATAAGCAGAATTGCATGTAAGAAGTTACTGTTAGCATTCACCTAACTAAATACAGTAATAAGCATCACAAATGGACCTGCTTTATTCTGAAATTAGCTTGCACCAAAGATTAAGACATGAGGACAAAATCAGTTCAAGCCATCAGCTGTTTGGGGTAAATTGTTGTTAAGTGCTCTGACGTCAGCTCTAACTCATAGCAACCCAGTATATGGTTTCCAAGGAGTCGCTGCTGAGTTTGAACTGCCAACCTTGCAGTTCAAACTGACCTTGTGGTCCAGAGTTTATCCTACAGCGCCACACCAGGACTCTGTTTGGGGTGTGTTGTTCTTGTTAAATGTCATCAAGCTGGTTCCAACTCACAGCGATCCTGTATAGGGCTTCAAGGAGCAGCTGATGAGTTTGAACCTCTGACCCTGTGGCTCAAACTGAGCTTGCAGTTCAGTGCTTTATCCTACAGTGCCATACCAGGACTGCTGTTGTTGTTGTGAAGTGCAGTCGAATTGGTTCCAACCCATAGTGACACTGCATAGGGTTACTGAGGAGTGACTGGTGAGCTTAGCCTTGCGGTTCAAACGCACTTTGCAGTCTAGCACATTAACCCATAGCACCATGCCAGGACTCCCACATCAGGAATGTTGTTGTTGTTAAGTGCCGTCAAGTTGATTCCGACCCATAGCGACCCTGTATAGGGTTTCCAAGGAGCAGCTGGTGAGCTTGAACCACCGACCTTGCAGTTCAAACGACTTTGCAATCTGACGCATTAGCCCACAGCGCCACACCATCAGGACTAGGGATCCTAAATTCCTTGGGGTTTGCTGCTGGAGAACATAGCAATTATATTGTTAGAGAGGAGAAGTGAATTTAAATTCCAAACTACTATAAACAGGCATATACATATAATGCCTTAGGAATTTTTTCCTTTCCACAATGACTACAGTCAAAGGAAGATTCCTTCACCAAGATGAGACTAGAGTAAAAATAACGTGAAGACCCCTTCAAAGCAAAAGGATACTATATTTTCACAAAGCAAAGACTTAGCGTACACTACAGTCCATTGTATAAAATCAACACCGAAATACTCATAGACTAGAAATGATGGGTGCTTTATTGCTGATGTGTTAAGCACCTTTGAGTCAGTTCTGATACATAGTCGTGCTGTATAGGGTTTCTGAAGAGCAGCTGGAGGATTTGAAGTGCTGAGCCTGTGGTTAGCTATGCAGTGCTTATCGTACAGGGCCATACCAGCACTTCATTAGGCTCTATAATTCTACTTTAATAAATAGAAGGTATACAAAGATGTGCATGAAAAAATGTTCTTGTGTGTTGTATATGATAAAGAAAAATTACTGCTCAGTAGTAAGGGATTGGTTAGTGGAACATCCATGTAGAATTCAAAAGGATTAATTATGTAAATATTTGTTTGAAAGGAAGAAGTTTTTGTGCGGTAGTTAGGTGCCACTGAGTGAACGCCAACTCATAAAGACCCCATACCAGACCCCACAGAATGAAATGCTGCTGAGGCCTAGGCTGTTTTCACAACTGTTGCTGTGTTTGAGTCCAGTATTGCAGCCACTGTACTTTCAGTCCGTCTTTTTGAGAATCTTCCTCTCTTTTATTGATGGGTGTGGTGCTGTGGGTTAATGTGTCAGACTGCAAAGCCATTTGAACTGCAAGGTCGGCAGTTCAAGCTCACCAGGTGCTCCTCAGAAACCTTAGACAGGGTTGTTATGGGTCTGAACTGACTCGATGGCACTTAACAACAATTTCAACAAGCATGATGTCCTTCTCCAGGGAATGGTCCTTTCTGATCACATTTTCAAAGTATGTGAGATAAAGTTACACCACCCTTCCTTCTAAGGAGCATTTTAGCTGTAGATCTAAGAAAGATGTTTGCTCTTACAGTCCATGGTATATTCAATTTTTCTTTGCCAACACCAGTATTCTAAGGACTCACTTCTTCAGTCTTTCGCCTTCATTATCCAACTACCACATGCATATGAGATAACTGAAAGAAAACATGGCTTGGGGCATGCACTCCTTATCTTCAAAGCCACAGTTTTGCTTTTTACCACTTTAAAGAGGTCTTTTGTGTTAAGATGTGCTCAGTACAATACATCATTTGAATTCTTGATTGCTGCTTTCTTGGGCATGGATTGTGGATCCAAGTAAAATGATATCCTTGACAATTTCAATCTTTTCTCCTTGTATCACGATACAGTTTATTGGTCTAGGATTTTTATTTTCTGTACGTTGAGGTGGGATCCATACTGAAGGCTGTAGTTTCTGATCTTCCTCAGAAAGGCTTCAAGTTTTCCTCCCTTTTAGTAAGCAAGGTAGCGTCATCTGCATACTGTAGGTTGTTAAAGAGTCTCCTTCTTATTCTAATACCGCATTCTTCTTCATTGAGTCCAGCTTCTCCAATTATTTGCTCAGTGTGTTACCAGATAAACAGTCTAATCTCCAGCAATGAGATAGAAAGGGTGTGTATCAGCATGCATTTTATTAACAGATCTGGAAGGCAGAGTTGTGTTGTTGTTATCAAACTGAAACGAGAGGGTTTGCCGCCTGTCACTGAATTCAATCACAGAGATGGGGAGAGCTCCAATCCAAGCTTTATTAGCAGAAAGCCAGCAGTCTGAAAGAGGGAGAGAATCATTTCTCAAGACCGCCCTGTCCATTATGAAGAACAGGCACATTATATAAGGTAAGCTACATTGGGATGTACACTTAATCTATTTTAACATCAAGATTGTATTGTTTGGGAAAAGAAACAATAAAGCAATAAACTTCTTCAAATATTCTACCTTTAGGGAAAAGGAAAGGATCAGGCAATAATCTTTCTCAAACAATCCACTTTGTAAGATCCAAGCTGCTTACTTCCTGAGATAACTATCTGGGTGGGCTTAAGCACATCCTGTTCTCCTTCTAGGACAATGAGGTCATCTCTGCTAATTTTTAAACTGACTTCCTCATTTACAGGGTCTTCATTTATCAAGGTAGCGTAGTGGTTACGAATTGGGCTGTGAACCTTAAGGTCAGCGGTTCGAAACTACCAGCTGCTCCGCGGGAGAAAGATGAGGCTTTCTACTCCCGTGAAGATTTACACCCTCGGAAACCCTGTACAGGGTCGGTATGGGTCGGACCACGACGGCACTTAACAACAACAACAACAACAACAATGACTTGCAAAGCTGTTTCAACTGCAAGGTTAGTGGTTCAAGCTCACCAGCTGCTCCTCGGAAACCCTATGCAGGGTTGCTATGGGTTGGAATTGACTTGACAGCACTTAACAATAAAAACAACAACAATGACTAAACTGACTCCATTTGATCATTGTCACTCTGGACACTTTTTGGAAGTCCAAACCTAGGGATAATCTCCCTTAGAAGGATTTTCACTACTTCTAAAGCTTGCTCAGTCTGCGTCGGGAAAGTCTCTACCCCAACCACAAAAGGTATCTATAAAAAACCAGCAAATATTTAAGTATCCATTTTGGGGCATCTGTGTGACACCAACCTGCCAATTTCATTAGTGTTGTTCACCTTGATATTGATGCAGACAGGTCTTTAGTACTGGGTTTGTTTTAGAATTGTTCTTGAAGCAGGTTAAACAGTTAGAGCTCACATCCTGGATGATTTTTCCTAGTCCCTTGACCTTGAGCCAGGGCCTAAGGGACTCTACCAGGGTCTCTTTTCTGTAGTGGGTCATCTCATGAATTCATTTAAGGAGAGTTCTTGTTGGTGGTGTAGTTAAGTGCTATCGGGTCGATTCCGACTCATAGCAACCCTGTACAGGGTTTCTGAGGCTGTAAATCTTTACCAGAGCAGAAAGCGTCATCTTTCTCCCGCGGAACAGCTGGTAGCTTCGAACTGCTGACCTTAAGGTTTGCAGCCCGATTTCTAACCATTCTACTGTCATTCATGTTTTCCATCCTTAAACCTTTCAGAACAAGAACAATGTCGTCGTCATTCACTTTCCACCCTCAACCTTTTTCCCAAATCCTTTTGCCTTAACCCAACTCAATCCTCTGGATACACATTCACAATCTTTCCTGCTGGTGTTTCTATTGCCATCCTCAGTGTAATCAGTTGGGCCTTTTGAGCCAAGATCCCTGATGGGAAGGCTATTGCCTCCACCCGGCCTTTGAAGATTACTACTACATACCTCCTCCCTCTCTGAGTCTCTTTTTCCATGTCACTATTGCCATCCATGAACATGGTCCAGTCTACTGGGCATAATGTGAACAAAACAATATTCTCAGGTACCGGCTTTTCTTGACTGGAAGGATGTGGGGGTGTTGTAAGGAGACTGGCATGTCTGAATTAGTCCATGTCTTCCTGGGCCTCTCTCCTTAGGGAATATTGTGGGGGGTTTTTTGTTGTTGTTTTGTGAGGTGGTTGGTTTCCAAACTCCAGTTAGACCTCAATGGGGGATGCTCCTTTGGCTTTTCCCAGACTTCCACTATCCTACACGAGGGGTTTACCTGATTGTTGATTTCCTCAGGCCAACCTCGATTGGCTTCCACAATGTGAATCAGTGATTGCCAGGCATGTTCATGAGGACTCTCCACCTGCAGGCTTCTGCTTTCTGGAAGCAAGGTTATTTGAAGGTATAGTTTTGAAAGCAGGTTCTGGTTCAACATCGAGCAGTCAGGCATATACAGGAAGCCATGTATCATTTTCTTTTCCTAATGAAGCAGTCTATGGGTTTCAGAAACAACTAGTGGTCAGACTTCCCTCAGTATTCAGTCACCATCACAGGTGGGATGAGGGGGAAATGAGAGGTATACTGACCACTGAGTAAGTGCCCTAAGTGTCCACGAAAAAAATCCTCTGTCTGTAATTTATACCCTTGGTTCTTGGGGGCAATAGAGATGGCAGAGGTTAGTGCCATACTGTGCTGAAACCCCCTGCCCCCTCCCCCGACACCCTTAGTCTTCCTGAAACAAGGTGATGTGGGCAGCCATCTGTTGAGCTGGAGCATGGCTTTTTCTGCTAGATCCTCCCGAAATTTGGGCATACATTTGTCCCACGCTTTCTACAATGAGCATACTGATCCTTGTCTAATGCTCTGTTTCCTTTGGGGAATCCTCCCTGGGGCCCCCCAGGGTTACTTCTAGTGGTCTCCAGGGAAAACAGAAACGGTCTGAGACGTCTTGTCCTTTAGGTTGTTAAATACCTTGAAGCTGATGTCAACTACTTGGGATAGGTTCATACCCAGTGCCCTGTTGAATTTTTGTATTTTCTTCCTAACATTGGGAGCACTTTGGTAGATAAAAGTAATATCAACATTAGCTGAGTCCTTGAGGTCAAGATCTGTGTATTTACATTTGCCATAGCTGTTGTTGTTAAATGCTGTTGAGTCGATTTTGACTCATAGGAACCCGATATAGAGTTTCCAAGGAAAGGCTGATGAGTTTGAACTGTGGACCTTGAGGTTCAACCCCACCTATGGTCAAGTGTTTGTACTACAGTGCCACACTTGTTATTGTTGTTAAGGGCCATTGAGTTGGCTCCGACCCATAGTGACCCTGTAGAGGGTTTCCGTGGAGCAGCTGGTGAGCTTGAACCGCCAATCTTGCAGGTCAAATGGCTTTGCAGTCTGGTGCATTAACCCAATGTGTCACACTAGGACCTGTTATATGTTATAGTCCTTCGATAAATTCACAAGGATCCTCAGTTGGCTTCTGCTGCACTGTTTGTACCATGTTCAGGCTCTCCGGTTTAAGGACTCTCTTCTTAACACCTCTGGGAATGTACCTTTTATACTTATATAATGGCAGCCTTTTGTCATTGCTGGTCAGGAGCATGGTCAACAGAGCTTGAATATCTGCCCAAGTAGGGTGACTGGCCAATTTAACAGGTCCAAGATGGAGAAAGGATTATTTGCCCAGAAATACCCAGCCAGCTTCCCATCAGGATTCAATCCTTTGGCAACTGCCAATCCAGGGTATTGCCTGGCACCTGTTCCGTAGCCTTCAACCAGGTGCCCCTGGTGCATTAGGAACCATATGCATGTGGAGAGAGTGATTAGAAAGGGGAGAACTCAGCAAACTGAGAGCTGGATGAGTCTGCTTGCTCCCCCCACTCTGACAAGAGGAGGAGCTGAGGCTTTAGAAACAATATACCCTAAAGAGAGAGGAAATTTCATGCACATGGGCTACAGATTTCCACAAAAAGCAGTAATTCTAAAGTGCTTGTGATACCAAGTAACCTACCTTGTAGTGAGGTAGGGAAAAATCATCCTATTTTTCTGATCTTTGTCAGAATAATTCAAGTTGTAAAATAGCAACATAATTTAAGGATCAATTGAAAGGACATTTCCCCTCATAATCTATTTTGTACATAGGTCAAGCTGGATTACAATAAAACACTATTTTTTTTTTGGTCACAGGGATATGTCCATAAACAGACCAGACACAAACAGGATTCTCCCCCAGGATGGAAGATTTTGCTCCCATTTTTACAGAGGTTAACCAAGTACAGGCTGATATGGGCACGGAATTGTGCAGGCAGTAATCCAGATGCCAAACAGACAATAACAACAACAACAACAAAATAGTCTTTACTAGAAGCTTTACCAGGTACGCAGTTTCAGGATAAAATGTATGGATTTGTCAGAAAGCAGTAATGACAGGTGATGCTGAAAGTCCAAACTCTATTGGCTTGGAGTATCTGGAGTGCACGCCCAGAGGACTCAATTTCTTGCTGCCCATGGAGTCCCCCTTGGAACGCAAAAGCAGCAAGCATCTTTACTTACCTCTTGAGTCTGAGGATGCTGCATGTTGGGTGCCAAAATGTTACCGGACAAATGATCCAATCTCCAGCCACTGCAGCTAATAACAGAGATAGAGTGAGAATCAACACATGTTTTATGAACAGATCTAGAAAGCAGTGAGATCGTCCTCTAAAAGACTGCCTTGGTTTCCCCCATACAGTTGGAGTTTTTAAACCCTCATGGACATTAGCCCATTTGTTATTGTCACATTACTTTCTAGAGCTTAATGTCCCCTGCCCTCCAGGATTACAATCTGCACTCCACCAGTTGAAGGTCCTGTACCCTCTGTGAGTAACGGCCACTTTCTCTTCAGACAAAGAGCAGTGTTATAGAAGACACCAGGGTGCCACACACACTCTCACTCCTCTGGTTCTCCTCCTCCTCACACTTGTCTCTTTTTTCTGAATTTTAATCAAGAAGATGCCCCTAAGTCCTTCATCTACCAGTCCTGGGAATGCATACACCAGGGAGAAGTTAGTCAAGGCAATAATGCTGGAACAGTAATTAAAAATGGTTAAACCATATAAAACTGAAAACCTATTAGAATCCCTTTCTCAAGTATACAGACTGAATTCTTTTTGTTGTTAAATGCCATCACGTTGGGTTCAGCTCATAGTGACCCTGCATAAAGTTTCTGATGCGTGACTAGTGGGTCTGAACCACTGACCTTGGAGTTAGCAGTCCAGTGCTTATCCTAGAGCACCACACCAGGACTCCAGTATAGACTTAATAAGTACGGTGAAAGAACACATCATGAACCCACACCATTCCTGATTTTAAACCAGGCAGTATCCCCTTGTTCTAGTCCAGGGGTAGGGAACATTAGGCCCGCTGGTCAACACATTTGTTGTTGCTGTTGTTAAGTGCCATCAAATCAGTTCCCACTCATAGGGACCCTTTATAGGTTTTCCAATGGGCAGCTGGTGGGTTTGAACGGCCGACCTTATGGTTCACAGTCCAGTGCTGACCCCATAGTACCACACCAGGAGCCATGGCATTAGGGGTGAGTTAATTAGATGTCTGACCAATACAGCAGGCTCATTTGTAAGTTAATAATTTGTATGGCCCACAAATGGTGTTACAGGTAATGTCTGAGAAAAGGTGCTCCACACCTGTTCTAGTTCAATGACTACCTCTTTAGTCCATATACAGGTTCCATAGGAGCATAATTAAGAGATCTAGAATTTCCATTCTTCGAAATGTTATCCATTTATTTATTTATTGTGATTTATTATGATCCACACAATCAAATATGTTTGTCTAGTCAGTCAATCCCAGGTGAACACGTGTCTGTTGTTGTTGATGTTAAGTGTTATCTACTTGGTTCAGACTCATAGCAAATCTTTATAGCGTTTCCAAGGAGTGACAGGTGGGTTTCAACCACCGACCTGCGACTCAAACCTACCTTGAGGTCCAGTTCTTTATTCTAAAGTATCACACCAGATGTGAAAAACCCAATAGAGCAGTAGTTTCAAGTATTTTTATGGACAGTAAGCAACTCATTTTACATTATGATCCCAGATACATTTGCATAATTCCATTTTCTCCTATATTATTTATTTGTTACTTTATATCCTATTTAAATTCATTATTTGAAGTCAGTGTTTGGTAATTAGCTGTTACAATGATTTTCCTGACCCACTGCTAGGAGTCCTGGTGTGGTACTGCAGGTTAATACACTGAACTCCAAAGTCAGTCATTCAAGCTAATCAGTTGTTCCTCAGAAACCCTATGCAGGATCATTATGGTCGGAACCGACTCAAGGTCGGTTAACAACGATTAGGTGACTTAGTATATAAGCACTGGGCTGCTAGCCTGAAGGTTAATGATTCAAGCCCAACAAGCCTCTCCTTAGAAGAAAGATGACGCTTTCTGTTCTCACAAAGATTTACAGGCTTGGAAACCCTATCCCGTGTCGCTACTAGTTAGAATCAACTCGAAGACACTTCACCAGAAGTCATAATTCACATTTGAAAACCACTGGATTACAGAATAAAATATAGCATGAACCATTGTTTGTAAATACATAAATTTTCATGGAACATGCATTGCAATATAAACAGTCTCTGCATAATGACATTTCTGATATTTCCCCTTTATTTCTTCTCTTTCTTATTTTCCTTGTTTTTATATTTACATTTTTTGAGAAACTGAAAAAATAAATTGCATCCTGTCTGAGAAATGTTTGGTGTTATAACTGTTGTTTGGTGCCATTGAATCAGTTCTGACTCATACTGATCCTCTGCATACCAGAAGAAAACACTGCCTGTCCTATGCTGTCCTCACCACTGTTTGGTTTGAGCCCACTGTTGCTGCCACTGTGTCAATTCATCTTGTTGGGAGTTTCCCTCGTTTTCACTGAAACTCTGCTTCAAAAAGCATGATGTCCTTCTCCAGGGACTGGTCCCTCCTGATAACATGTCCAAAGTATGAGGGATAAAGTCTCACCTAACTGGTTCCTAAGAAGCATTCTGGCTGTATTTCTTCCAACACAGATATGTTTGTTCTTTGGGCACAGGCTATGGTTACTTTCAATATCCTCCAACACCATTATTCAAATACATCAATTCTTCTGTAGTCTTCCATATTCACTGACCGGTTTTCAAACACATATGAAGCAACTAAAAAAACCATAGCTTGGATCACGTGAACATTAGCCCTCAAACCAGTATTTGTTCCTTAACGCTTTAAAGAAGACTTTTGCAGCAGATTTGCCTAGTACAATACATCATATGATTTCTAGACTGTTGCTTCCATGAGGGTTGATTATGGATCCAAGCAAAATGAAGTTTTTGACAGCTTTAATCTTGTCTTCACTTATCATGGTATTATTTATTAGTTCAGTTGTGAGGAATTTTGTTTTCAACTGCAATTCATACTGAAAGTTGTGGACTTTGATCTTCATGAGTAAATACGCTATGTTTTCTGCCAGCAAGCAAGGCTGTATGATCTGGATATCACAGGTTGTTAATAAGTCTTCCTCCAATCCTGATGAGCTTATTCACATAATCCAGATTCTCAGATTATTTGCTGAGTATACAGGTTGAATAAGTATGGTGAAAGGATACAACCTTGGTATACACCTTTCCTAATTGAAAACAAGTCAGTATTCCCTTGTTCTATTCTAAGGACCGCCTCTTAGTTTATGTACAGGTTCCTCATGAGGACAATTAAGTATTCTGGAATACTCATTCTTTGTAATGTTATGGATGGTTTGTCACGATTCATGCAGTCAGTAACATTTGCATAGAAAATAAAGCACAAATAAAGTTCTTTTTGATATTTTTGACTTCTAGTTAATATCCATTTCATGTCAGCAATGATATCCTTAGTTTCACTTTCCCTTCTGAATCAGATCTGAATTTCTGGCAGGTCTTTGTCACTGTACAGTTGCAACCATATTTTAATCATCTTCAACAAAATTTTACTTGTAAATCACTGGTGACTGTAACAGAAAGGTTGGAAACAAAGAGGAAAGATCAGTAGTTGGGGAACATGGCCTTGGT
>NW_006408639.1:154122-171679 GCF_000296735.1 Chrysochloris asiatica | reverse complement strand
CTTGGAGGCCAGGATGGCCAGACTTTGTCTTTCATACTTTGGACATATCGTCAGGAGGGACCAGTTGCTGGAGAGGGATATCATGTTTGTTAAGGTGGAGGGTCAGAGAAAAAGAGGAAGCCCTCCAGCGAGATGGATTGGTACAGAGGCAACATCATTGGGCTTAAGTGTGGTAACAATTGTAGGTTGGCCCAGGACCAGGCAGTGTTTTGGTCTGCTCATACCGTAGAGTTGCTATGAGTCAATACCGACTGGATGGCACCTAACAACAACACAGCAATGTTAATGATATTGTTTGATGATTTATGAGTTCTGCTGGGTCACCTTTCTTAGGAATGAGTACTAATATGGATCACTTCCAATCAACTGGCCAGGTAGCTGTCTTCCACATTTCTTGGTAGAGGTGAGTGAGTGCTTCCTGTGCTGCATCAGTTTGGTGAAAATTTTCAACTTGTATTCCATCAATTCAGGGCCCTTGGTTTGTGCTAATGCCTAATGTGTAGCTTCAACTTTTTTCTTTAGTCACATTGGTTCTTGATTATATGCTGCCTGTTGAAATGGTTGAACATCAACTATTTCTTTTTGGTATAGTAACTCTGTATATTCCTTCTATCTTCTTTTGATGCTTTCTGAATCATTTAGAATTTTACCAGTAGAATCCTCCAATAAGGCTGGAATTTGTCTTCAGTTATCTCAGTTTCATAAATGCTGAGCATGTTATTATTTTTACCATTTGGTTTCCTAACTTCAGGTCTTTGTACCGTTCATTATAATATTTTACACTTTGTCCTCTTTTGTCGCCCTTTGAAACTTTCTGTTTAGTTCTTTTAATTCCTCATTTCTTCCATTCACCTTACCTTGACTTTTCTTTCTTTCCTGTCTTTGTAATTAACTTTGGCTTTCTTCCTGTTTGATGTTCCTGATGCCATTCCATATATATTTTTGTCTTTGGTCTTCAGTGTCTAATGAGTCAAATGTGTTCTTGATATGATCTCTAAGTCAGGTGGAATTCAAGGTCAAATTCTGGCTCCCGTGGACTTGTTTTAATATTTTTCAGCTTCCATCTGAACTTTCATGTGAGCAATTAATGGTCTGCTCCACTATCTGTCCTAGCTTTGTTTTGTTTGATGATACTGAACTTTTCTACCGTCTCTTTCCACAGATGTAGTCAATTTGATTTCAGAGGATTCCATCTGGTGAATTCCATGCAATTCAGTATTTCATGTTGCTTACAAAAGGTATTTGAAGTGAATAAGTAATTGTTATTGCAAAATTTTATCATGCAATCTCTAGCATCATTCCTATCAGCAAGGTCATTTTTCCAACTTCTGATCCTTCCTTTTTGTTTTCAACTTTCAGATTCTAATCATTAGCAATTATCAATACCTATTTGCTCAATTTCTGACTGAACAAATACTTCATCATCACTGGCTTTAGTAGTATTTGGTGGGTAAATTTGAATAATATTGGCAGTAACTGGTCTTCCATGTATATTCTCCTATCATGGATGGCACTGCACTTCTAGATTTTGAAATGTTCTTTTTGATAATGAATATAATGCTACTCATTTTCACATAGCAAGTCTTGTCTACTTTGAGCTTTTCTAGAAATATAAAATCTGCCTACCCTGGATCCTTCTTTCAATATGTCATACTGTAGTGGCTTCAGATACTTGAAGATTTACCACTGGTCTTTTAAATACCAGCATGGTCACCTATGGTGAACTGATTTTCCAGTTTCTTGATTAACACACCCTGAGAAGAATGGCCTGTTGACTTACTCCCTAAAATTAGCCAGGGAAAACACCCTGGATCTAAGTGAACACACCAATGGACTTGGAAGATGGCACAGGACCAGACAAAATATTTCATGCTGTTATACATCGTGTTGCGGTGAGTCCGAGTCAGAGCCCATTCAGTGGCAACTAACAGCAAAGGCACCACCAAGTTTCTGCGAAGAGCTAACGCTGCACCTAAGTAGTGAGTGCCACCATGAGGTGAAACTTCAGCTTGCCTGGGCAGCACAGTCTAGACATTTGCCCCTTCATTCATTCTGGTCTGCCACCTAGCCTTTCTAGGGCATGAGGCTCCTAGTGTACATACACATTCATTATAATATGGCCCTGAATTTGTTTTGTAAACTTATGTTTATTTGATGCCATTAATTAAAAAATAAATAACAAAACTAGCAGGAATTAGCTAAAAACAAACTACA
This sequence comes from Chrysochloris asiatica, assembly GCF_000296735.1. Classification (NCBI taxonomy): domain Eukaryota; kingdom Metazoa; phylum Chordata; class Mammalia; order Afrosoricida; family Chrysochloridae; genus Chrysochloris; species Chrysochloris asiatica. The sequence continues at coordinate 169,465 of NW_006408639.1, read as the reverse complement.
GATATTGCATGCAACTTCTCTCTCTAAACAGATTCTTTTTTGATCTTATTTTTAAGCCTCATTGAATTTATCTTGTTACAATTACATGTATTCACCCCTCCCCTCATGCTTCTTGCCTCTGGAATCTATTTTTGTAAAATGCAGATCTTAATGCCTGTTCAGCCCACCTTTCTGGGTTATTGTGAAAATCCAAGTGTAAAAGTGCTATCTAAATGCAAAGTATGATTATATCCATTATTATTCACGCTCAGGCACTGGTAGGTTCTTACAGGCCCCGCTGCTCTTGCTGGCTTGAAGTCTGACATCTCAGCACTAAGAGATAAAGCTGGTTAGGTGTCTTTAAACTCATTTCCTGCGGAACTTGACTTTTTGGTGCTGGTGTTGAGCAGCAGAATCTTTTTCCTGTCAGCTCAGCACTCAATCCAACTGCCAAAATAAAAATAAAAATGGTTCTTATTCCTAGTGACAGCAAGTAAACATGCAAACTTATTTATAATGTTGTTGGGTTTTTTGCCTTACTCTGGGTGTGTTCAATTTCAGATCAGTTTGGTTTCCAGCAGACACGGAGGGAGTACCAGCTCCCAGAAGTCTTCTTTCTGAATCAGTCCAGAAAATAGTCCAGAGTTGTGTTTTCTTTGGATTGAGAGGAATATATCCTTTACTGAATCAAATTATAAACAGTTTGACATTAAGAAAAATAGATGCAAAGCCATCTGTCAACATGATCACTTGAACATCTGTACACCTCAGCATGGCTTCTATCTCTGAGTTGTCATACTTCACATTTCACTCTTCATTGGACATGTAATAATGGCAGAGACTTCATTTGCATTTTTAAACTGATATAATTCTCAGTGTCCAGAATGCCTCCCAAGTGCTGTCAAGTCATTCTGACTCATCATCACTCTCTGGAACAGTGAAGAACTGTCCCACGTGGCTTCCAAGGATGTAGATTTTGATGTAGATTGACTGCCATACCTTTCTCTCATACAAGCGGTGTGTTTGAATCTTTGACCGTTCAGTTAGCAGCAAAGCACTTTAACCACTGCATCACCAGGGTTCCTCAATTACATCTGTTGTTGTTTAGTGCTGTCCAGTCATTTCCAACTCACAGTGATCCTGTATAGAGTTTCCCACATGCAGCAGGTGGGTTTGAGCCATCGACTTTGTGGTTAACAGACCACAGCTTATCCTAGAGTGTCACACCAAGAATTGTATCTAGTATACAGTCAAAACAAAACAAAAAACAGAAACCTACTGTTAATGAGCTGATTTCAAGGCAAAGCAGTTCTGTGTGTTACAGAGCAAAACTATTCCATAAAGATTTATTTAGCTGTAATTTTCACTGTGGCAGATGATCAGCCCTCTCTTGTTAGCTGTCTTCCAGTCAGTTTTGACTCATTGCAATCCCAAGTGTGCTGCGTAAAAACTGCTTTGTAGTTTTTTTCAAGGCTGTGGTCTTTTGGAAGCAGATCCCTAGATCTGTCTTCTCATGCACCTCTGGGTAAGTTAGAATCATCAGACATTTAGATAGCAGTTAATTACACCACTTAGGGATTATGGCATATAGTTGTTATTAAGTGCTACTGAGTTGTTTCTGATTCATAGCAACGCCATATAGAGTTTCTGAGGAGCATCTGGTGAATTTGAACTGCAGATCCTGGGGTTCAAACCCACCTTGTGGTCAAGTGTTTCGAGTGCTGAGCCTACAGTGCTACATCAGGACTCCATGTCATTCAGGAATTACTCAATAACTTATTGTTGAATGAAGGCTATCATATCACAAATATTTCCAAATTAACTCATCCATTGTAAAACTAGGAATCCCACCTCTCTACCAAGATGTGCCCTTCATTTTTCCATCTAAGTAAATGTTGTTTTTGTTAAGTGTTGTCGAGTCAGTTCCAACTCATAGCAACCCTATATACGGTTTCCGAGGAGCTGCTGGTGAGCTTGAATTACCCACTGTAGCGGACCATGTAAGATTGGTCAGAGGTTCGAGGCCCTATGGGCCCGAGTGTAACAAATGAGGCCACTGGCAGTTAATGGCAAATTGCTTTCATCTTAATATTCAGTTATATATATTAAATTAATACATGGAGCCTTTGAAAATCCACAGATAAATGTGATATTTTCCTAAAGCTGAGACTAAAGGTTGCAAGGTTAAACCTTTCTCCAAAGGATTAACTAAAAATATCTTAGCTACTTCTCGGTTCTTTGTACTATAGACAAAGAACCCATCCTCCCTAATCCCTTTTCCAAGTGCAGCCCATTCACCTGGGCGTCTCCTGCAGAACTCTCACCTTCCCCCAACTGAGTTCAGGGGCTATAGATATGTTAATTGGGCCTGAGAATCCAAGTTGCTGGCCTGGGATTCGAACCAGCGAAGTATGATGTAAAGTTACCTGAATGTCTGGAAAAGTACTGATGTTAGCTGTACCTTGCCTAAGTCCCTCCCAGCTTGGTGTGAAACTCCTCCCCTAAATAAAGCAGAGCCCCGGGCCTCCCCAGGTGTGCACTACGGGTTGGAAGGCATGCAGTAAAGATTGCAGGGCAGTGAGTTGCTGCCTGCAGAGGCCATGATGCCTGTAGTCCCAAGCCTGCCCACCAGTGATGTATCCACCCTGGCTTTGGGGTGCCTCATTGTCTACCTTCTTCTGTTTGTCTGTGTATTCTTTCGCTATCCCTATCGCCGCTGGATCTCCCCTCCTCGTGAACCAAACACTCGCGAACAACACAACTATGTCGAGGCAAGTCCCCGACAACCCACCCTGCAATTCAAACCAATTTTGTAATCCAGCACATTTACCTACAGTGCCACACCAGGAATAAGTAAATGGCAGCCTCCTGATCCCACTCCTATAACACTGATTCCTCTTTTTCCCCTACTCCCAACTTCCAATCTGTTAGCAAATCCTTGAAAGAGCTTTGGTAGTGTAGTGGTTACAAGTTGGGCTTCTAACCTCAAGGTCAGCAGTTTGAAACTAACCTCATGGGAGAAAGATAAGGCTTTATGCTCTCTTAAAGATTTACAGCCTTACTATGAGTTAGAACCGACTTCATGGCCAACCAACACCACCACCAATCCTCTGTGATATGGCCTCCGTATGACCTCTTCTCACCACCATAGCAGCAACCCAAATTCAAGTCTCTCTCTTCAAGCTTCTCTCATGTTTCTGCTGGACTGCTCCAGTAACATCCTTCAGTTTCTGCCTCTACCCTTTCCTCTGTTTTCATCCTAAGAGCCTAAAGAAACTCTTGAAAACCATCATCTGGTCTTAACTCCACTACTAAGAACCCTTCGGTGTCTTCTCAATGTACTGTGACTAAAATTCACGCTCCTTATCATGGTTTATAAAGCAAGTTACATAGAGTCATTCTGACTTCTGGCAACGCCATGTGGGTCGGATTAGAATTGTACTTCAAAGATGTTCAACGTAGAACCAAAGCAGAACCTTTCTTGTGCCTCTGGATGGACTTGAACCAGAATTTTTGATTAGTAATGAGTACGTTAACTGTTTGAACTACTCAGGGACTCCTATCATGTTTTATAGGATCAAACATTTGTGGTTCCCAAAACCTGGCTGGAGAGTAGAACCACCAGAGACCTTCAAGAATCTGTGCGACTACTAGCTCTAATTAAAAGTATTTGCACTTCATTTGAAAGGCAAGCGATTCTTTGAGGAAGCTTCCTAAAACTCCTTTAGCAGTGTTACCACACTCTTTCCACCTGGGAATGTCTGCAGGTCTCAAACCAATTCAGAAAGCATTTACCAAGTTTATATTAGGTTAAACAAAACTGGATTACGTGTCAGGCCCGGGAGCAGCTACCCAAGGTACCATGCCACAACTCAAGCTAAAATCTCACCAAAATAAATCTGAAACACCGTATGGGTGAACTCAGTTTTCCACAGGAATCTTTTTACATAAATTGCAATATGTAAAGTTCTGATAATGAAAATCACAGCCCTGAACTGATATTAATTTAAAATTACACTTCTCATAGCACCATTCCCATCTGTGTTAAATAAATATGTAAAGACTTATTCAATGTAGAAATAGAAATCACTAAAAATCAAGGGGGTTGCAAATAATTTTTCAGATAAATTAACAACATTGTCAAAAGACTTACAAATAAACCAGAAATTAATAATAAAAAAAGGAGTTCTTCTTTATACTTCAGGAGTTTTGATGACTATTATCAGCTTTTATCTGCTGTAACCTACAACAAACTGAGGGAATTAAAACAACAGGAATTTATTCTCTCACAGTTGTGAAAATGAGAAATTCCAAATCAAGGTGTCTTCTAGGGGAAGCCAGTCCCTTGTCTCTCCCAGCTTCGGATAGCCCCAGCTGTCCCCGGCTGTGGCAGTAAAATGCCCTCTGTCTTAATCATCACACAGCCTTGTTCCTTCTGTGTCTCTTCTGCTCTTCAAATAAATACTGCAGGCAGATTGGAATATGGCCATCATACTCCACTGTGATCTCATATTAACTTATAACATCTTTAAGGACAATCGATCCTTTGCCAGCTAACTGAAAATGTGGTGGTTTGAGTGTACTCAGAAATAACTCAGAAGAAAATCATGATGGTCTACCTCCTAAAAGTCATCCACTGAAAATGCTCTGGAGCACAACTCTAGCTGATACTCATGAGGTTCCCATGAGCTAGAATCAACTCCAATGAAACTATTCACTTGCTTATATCCAAGCAAAGTCACATTCACAGGTACTAGGTAACAGGACTTCAAAAGAGCTTTTTGTACCATACAATTCAACCCCAAATAAGCTGCCTAAATATTTCCTACACACTTGACCTCAGCTCAAAGACTGCTATTTCTAGAGAGACTTTTTAAATCCACAGAGATAAATCAGTTACTGTTGTTACTGTGGTGTCTGGTATCTCCATTCCTTTGCATGCATTTATACATTTCATTGTAAATAAATATATTTTGTATTGATATATTTATCTTATATATCTATATATGAGTTTTATTATTTGGTTACTGTCCCTTTCCCTCATTAGTCTGGTAAGTACTTGGGTAGGTTACATGTATGAGGATATATGTGGGTACTGACATGGAGCAGACAGACATTCACTAAATGCGCAATGAATGAAGAAGTAACTGAATAAATCAATGTGAGTGACCTTGAAGGAAGGCATATTTGTTGCCTTAATAATAATATTTCCTTCCACTTCCTCCATAACTTTCTACACTCCATTTTACATGCATTTATTATGAATACGATTGTCATATTTCTAAAACCCAGTCTACCTTTGGGTGAATAGAGATTAGAGATGGGAAGCAGATGAAGAAGGTGCCCTGGAGAGAAAATTCATTAGCCACAGAGGGCAGGCTTCTGGACCACAGCATTCTTTTTAGAGCACACACGCTGATTACTTGAGAAAGGGTGAAAAAAAAGTAACTACATGTATTTGAAAGCATAGGGGAACACAAAGCAAAGGCTGCTTTCAAAACTGTTGGAAGCTTGTTTTCAATCCTGATTCTAAAAGATGAACAGCCAACTCTTTGCTTCATTATAATCCTCACTGCTGCCTCTACAATTAGGTTCTAGAATACATGCTGGTGTTCAGACACAAAATCAAAAGATTAAAGCTCAGATGTATTTCCAAATATTTTGTATATGTTGTGTCTGCTCAGAGATAGATTCAAGAGATATCTCTTTCTCATTAATTGTTTTTGATAAAGATGTGACTGGGATTAAAGTAGGAATAAGAAAAAAAAATTGCATGCTAACAAAAAATAAGGTACTGATACATGTGTATCAAACAATAGTATATATCTATGAAAACATCCCTAGTTCAAGTAAGGAGTCTTGGTGTGGAGCTGTGGGTTAATGCACTCGACTGCAAGATTAGTTTGAACCACAAGGCTGGTTGTTTAAGCCCACCAGCTGCTCATCAGAAATCCTATACAGGGTCACTATGGATCTGATCCAACTCAGTGGCACTCAACAACAACAGTCCACATAATGTTTTACAGTTTGTAATGAGGAAACTTACAACTTGATTTAGTTGCTTTAAATCGTGAAATTGCAATGGTGTTGATGAAAAGTACAAATGTTCTATACTAGTAAGAAAACATTTATATACTTAAAGAGACTGTGAGAGAGAGTCCAAGTGTGGTGCTGCTGGGTAAAGCACTGGATCCCACAAGGTCAGTTTGAACAGCAACTCAGTGGTTCAAACCCACCAACCACTCCTCAGAAACCCTATACAGGTTTGCTATGAGTTGGAAATGACCGGACTGCACACAACTATATATATATATATAGTTGTGGTGGTGACGTGCCGTGGAGTTGGTTCCGACTCATAGCAACCCTGTACAGGGTTTCCGAGGCTGGAAATCTTTACGGGAGCAGAAAACCTCATCTTTCTCCCACAAAACAGCTGGTAGTTTCAAACTGCTGACCTTAAGGTTCACAGCCTGATTCATAACCACTGTGCTACCAGAGCTCCTTACATACATGTATATACACATACATATATACATATGTATATATGTATATTGTTGCTGCTAAGTGCCATAGGGTTGATTCTGACTCATAGCAACCCTGTATAGGGTTTCTGAGGAGCAGCTAGTGAGCTTGAACCACTACCTTGCTGTTCAAACCGACCTTGCTGTCCAGTGCGTTAAGTCACAGCACTATACCAGGATTCCATATTTATGTTGTTGTTGTTGTTGTTGTTTTGAAGTTCCATCAAGTCATTTCCCACTCATAGCAACCCTTTATAGGGTTTCTTAGGAGCAGCTGGTGAGCTTGAACCACCACTGACCTTGAGTTCAAAGAGACATTGTAGTCTAGCACATTTACCTGCAGAGATACACCAGAATTTATATGCACACACACACATATGTATATGGGAATAAAAGATGTTACAATAAAAACAATAAAAAAACTAATTCACAGGATAACAAGAACATAATTCTCTTCAAAAAAAAGTATAACATAAAATAAAAATTTAAAGTAGAAAATTTCAGCAGTTACTATACTTACAGTTTTCCAAAATAGATTGGAAAAAAACATCAAGAGCTCATATTTAACTTTAATGTGGAAATCCCCATATGTATGAAGTTGTAAAATGAATGTTACTATAAGAATGTAGTGCATAAAGATCGATATCCTAGACATTGTTGTTGTTGTTGTGATGTGCCGTGGAGTCAGTTCCAACTCATAGCGACCCTACAAAGGGTGTCCGAGGCTGTAAATCTTTACGGGAGCAGACTGCCTCATCTTTCTCCCTCAGAACCGCTGGTAGTTTTGAACTGCTGACCTTGCGGCTCACAGCCCGATTCGTAACCACTACGCTACCAGAGCTCCTAGACATTAGGGAGCTGAAATGAACTGGTATTCATCATTTTGCACCTGACAATCATATAATTTACTAGTGCTATATTGACTATTTGACGGCATTCTACTGTGGGGATCATGACCATCTATGGACAACACTGCAAAGAATGAACATTCTGAAACACTTAAATGTGTTTAGGATGAACCTATACATAGAATGACGTATTGCCTTGGGTAAATCTGCTGCACAAGAGCTTTTTCAAGTGTTGAAGAGCAAAGATGTCAGCTTGAGGACTAAGGTGCACCTGACCAAGGCCATGGTATTTTCAATAACCTCATATGCATGTGAAAGCTGGACAGTGAATAAGGAAGACCATAGAAGAATTGTTGCTTTTGAGTTCTGGTGTTGGAGGAAAATATTGAAAGTGTCATAGGCTGCCAAAAGAACCAATACATTTGTGTTGGAAGAAGCACAGCCAGTGTGTTCCTTGGAGGCCAGGATGGCCAAACTTCATCTCTCATACTTTGGACCTATTGTCAGGAGGGACCAGTCACTGGAAAAGGATATAATGTTTGGTAGTGTGGAGGGTCAGAGAAAAAGAGAAAGACTCCCAGTGAGATGGATTGGTCAAGTGGCAACATCAATGAGCTCAAGCATGGTAACAGTAGTGAGGTTGGCTCAGGATCGGGCAGTGTTTCATTCTGCTGTGCATAAGGTCACTATGAGTCAGTACTGACTCTGTGGCACCTAACAACAACAACAGCATACATAGAAGATGAGGCAATTGTTCAGATTGAACAAGGGGACATAGAATGTTTTAAAATCAGGAAAGGTGTGTGCCACGGTTATATGTTTTCACCATACTTATTCAATCTGTACAGTGAGCAAATCATCCAAGTAACTGAATTATATGAAAAAGATCAACGCATCAAGATTCGAGGAAGACTCATTAACAACCTGCAATTTTCAGATAATAAAATCAAGCTAAGACAACTTAAAATACTTACTGATGAAGAGCAAAAACCATGGCCTTCAGTATGGGTTGCACCTTCATGTAAAGAAAATGAAATCCTCACAACTGGCTCAATAAACAGCATCATGATAAATGGAGGAAAGATTGAATATGTCAAGGACTTCATTTTACACGAATCCACCATCAACATTCATGGAAACAGCCATCAAGAAATCAAACAATGCATTGCATTAGGCAAATCAGCTGCATAAGACCTCTTTAAAGCATTTAAGAGCAAAGTTGTCAGTTTGAGAACTAAAGTGTGTTTGACCCAGCCATGGTATCTTCAATAGCTTCTTGTGCATGTGAAAGTTGGACAGCAAATAAGGAAGACCAGAGAAGAACTAATTAATTTGAATTATTGAAGTAGAGAATTATATTAACAGTACTATGGACTGCTAGAAAAAGAAACAAATACGTGTTCGAAGACATACAGACAGAATGCTCCTTATAATCCAGAATGGGAAGGCTTCATCTCTCACACCTTATATCTATTATCAGGAGGGACCAGCCCTTGGAGAAGGATATCATGTTTGTTAAAGGAGAGGGTCATCAGAAAAACAGGAAGTTCCCCAGCAAAAGGGATTTGCACAGTGGCAGCAGCAATGGCCTTAATCTTTGCAAAGATTGTGAGGTGGGCACAGGACCGGGCAGTGTTTCCGTTGTGCATAAGCTCCATATGAGTTGGAACCGACTTGATGGCATGTAACAGCATAAAAATCCTTACTATTTAACTGATTTTATAAAATTAATGTCCATTTAAACATTCCTCTCACTTAATTCTCATTTTGCCTTTGCTGCACTCCTATCCAAAATTAAATAAAGAGTAAAGCAATTTTCAGGTGAGATTGCAACTCCTGCATACCAGGCAACACTTTATGAAGGCAACAAAAGTGATACTGGAGAATTTTTATCAGTTTAAAGCCACTTATAAATAGAATTTTAACAAAGGTATAATAGTTAATTAGTTAATACTTAAGTAATTGTTATCAAGGATTTCCAAAGATAATGACTGTAATAAAAAAAAGATTCAGAGATGACCTTGGGAAAGCTGAGAAAGTACTTGAATATTTTTGATAATACGATGTTTTCTATTATTTGTTGTTGTTGTTGTTAAGTGTCATCGAGTCGGTTCTGACCCATAGTGACCCAGTACAGCGTTTCCGAGGGTGTAAATCTTTATGGGAGTAGAAAGCCTCATCTTTCTCCCGCGGAGCGGCTGGTAGTTTCGAACCACTGACCTTAAGGTTCGCAGCCCGATTCATAACCACTACGCTACCAGAGCTCCTTATTATATGCTGTGTAAATCAAAAGTAAATAAAGAATGACCTTCACACCACAAGAAATTTATCTAAAAATATTCTAGGGATAAATAAATACAACTCAGATCTTGTTAATAGTAGATATCAACCTTTTGAAAAAAGCATGTCATTGTTGTTGTTAAGTGTTGTTGAGTCCGTTCAGACTCGTAGTGATCCTGTATAGGATTTCCGAGGAGCAGATGCTGGGTTTTAACTGCCCACCTTGCAGTTAGCAGTCCATTGCTTATCCTATAATGCCACACCAGGAGTCCAATATGTTATTAAATTCAAACTAAAATCAATGTTTTCATAGATTCATTTTAAATATAACATCCTAATAGTATACATGCTTCTATTTTAAGCAGGTTAATTTTAACGAACTATTGTTATATGCCATTGATTTGGATTCCTACTCACAGTGACCCCGTATAGGGTTTCTGAGGTGCAGCAGGTGACTTTGAACTGCCGACCTTGTGGTTCAAACTGACAGAAAGGTCCAGTGCTAATCCTTATGCAGTTTAAATGGACAATGTGGTCCAGCGTCACAGCAGGACTCCAAAGAACTATTAGCTGGAACTAATTTTTCCTGGATATGAAGGATCACTTATTTTGATTTTCATCCTTATTTCTCTGAATATTTGTCTTCAACTTTCTTCATGGTTTCCTTTTTCTATACCTATGACTTAAAAAAATTAAGTCTCTCAAGGTTTCAGTGATTACTAACTCACAGTTATCAAGTTGATGGTGACTCATAGTGACACTCTAGGACAGGGTAGAACTGTCCCTTAGGGTTTCCGAGGCTGTAAATCTTTATGTTAACAAAAAACTTCGTTGTTCTCTTGCAGGCAGTGGATGAATTTGAACTGTTGACTTTAATCCACTATGCAACGTGAGATCCTTCATTGATTACTAGGGAGATAATATATAGGTTGTTGTGGTTGTGACATGCTTTAGAATCGGTTCCAACTCATAGAAACTCTATGGTGGATTTCAACTGCTGCACTTGAGGTTAGCAATCCAGTAGTTATCCGACAGTACCACACCAGGTCTCCGATATATAAGTGGTAGTGGTGGTTATGTGCCATGGAGTTGGTTGCGACTCATAGTGACCCTGTACAGGATTTCCGAGGCTCTGAATCTTTATGGGAACAGAAAGCCTCATCTTTCTCCCACGGAACAGAGGGTAGTTTCAAACTGCTGACCTTGTGGTTTGCAGCCCAATTCATAACCACTATGCTACCAAAGTCCCTGTTTTATGATTTTTATGTTACTGAGATCCACAGTTATGACAGTCTTTGTTTTGTACAATTTTATCATTAGTAATATGTACCATAAGGAAGAAGGAAAGGTGGACTACTTCCAAATATTTAGTCACTGAAAACCTTATAATAACAGTGGAGCACTGTTAGCACCAAAATATTGAATATTTAAACAGATGAAGAACAACAGGATATTGTCAGATATTGTGTCAAAAGATGACCTGTCAGGTTGGAAGGCACTCAAAATACAACTGGACAAGAGCTGCATCCTCAAAGTAGAGTTGGCTGTGATAATGGAAATGGATCTAAGGGAAGAACGAATTAAACATTTCTTAATCTGAGGGAACTGGAGAAAAAGCTCAAGTCTCCACTTGCAATATTGAAGGATTTATGGGCACAATACTGAATGATTCAGAAAGCACCAAAAGTGATTAGGTAGGTCTTGAAGGAAGACTAGTCCAAAAGGCTGTGTAGTCCTCTACTAGTAATAAAAAGGAATACTGAATGAAATAGTTTCAAAGGATGGTCCTGGAACACTGAACTTCATATAAAGGGATATATATATATATATAAACATTAAAGGCATACCACGAGTGGGATTTTGAGCAGAAGTAAGAAAGGAGGAGGTTTCTGATTTGTGACAGCCATCATGTCCTGGTGCAGCCCTTTTTGAATGGGAGGGAACAGACACAAGGTCAAGAGGGCACTCCCATGGCAGAGGTCTGACAGATTGGCAGAGATAAAGATACGAGCATTTCTTTTCAATTCTTTTATTTGCCTCTGTGTGCCCATTTCCACTCTGGGTACAAGACCAGATATCTGAGCAAGTAGACACTGCCAGGGAAGGTTCTACTATACAAGTGAAAAGATCACTGGTTGCAGAATCAAAGACGAGAGAAAAGTCAACAGGAAAAGCTTGAAATAGGACCTCTTCCAAAATTGGTCTGGCTAGCACTGGGCTGGTCCTAACTCTACAACACCTAAATGGGCTTGAGGGGAGGTGAGATAGGAAAAATAAAAAAGAGATAGAAAGGCCAAAAACAAAACCCTAAGTTACACCAAAACATTGAGCTACATCATGGAACATCTTGTACATTCTCAAGCAGCTCTGAAAGCAATAGGTGAAAAAAGGGGCTCTAAACTCTTACTCATAGTTTTCTGTTTTTGGTCCCCCTTTGACCTTGGAGGGGACTCTTTCTCATCTTGCCTTACCCAGCAATAAACATCAATTGAGATTATACAGCCAAGCTACAATTGCACCTTATAAAATCTCACAATCTGGGCAAGAATCAATATCAGCTACTATACACTAGAGCTGTGTAAACAGTCGAAATCACTAAATCACTGCTAAAGTCACTATGAGTTGAGTAGTAATAGAAGTAAAAAGAGAAGTCCATCCTTTGATCACATCTACCAGGAGGCAAACAGAGAGCTTAAGAATACAGAAAATACATTCGTATAATTATTGAAAATACAACAACAGAAAGAATGCCTAAAAATCAAACAGAAAATCTCTGCTCATGTGCAGAAACAAGATAGAGTTACTCAAACAAAAAAGCAAGAAGTAAACCTAGAATTTACATTGAAAGGCATACAGGCTTTGGAACTGCCTGCTAAGGAATTCGGTAGAATGATGTCAAGGTGCATCCAAATGTTCCACAGAAAGGTTGAGGAGGAAAAGGAAGATATCATATATGTGCTAGAGGAACTATCAAATAAGATAGCAATACCATTAGAAACAATTCAAAACCTGCAAAATGATGTCCAGAATCTCATTAAAATATCAGAAATGGACAATACACTGACAGGGCAAAGGATTAGAACTAAAGGTATGGGAGCAACAACCCATGAGCTTGATGACACACCTCTCAATATGCAGAAAAAGAATGAAAAAAATCTGAAGTGAATTAAGATTTGAGTGGGGCAACATGAAAAGAAATAACCTAAGGGTATTTGGAGTCCCAGAGAAGGAAGAATCACAGAAAACCAAAGAGCAGACAGTTGAAGAGCTTCTGGAAGAAAATTTCCCTAACATCCTAAAAGTTGAAAAGATAAGCATTCAAGAAACTAAATGAAGCCTAGGAATGACAGACCCCAAAAGAAAATCATCAAGACGCATGATAATCAAACTCTCCAAAATTAAGGACAAGGAGAGAATCCTGAAAGCAGCTAGAGAAAAGAACAGTGTTACCTACAAAGGTAAGCCAATAAGATTAAGCTCTGATCTCACACCAGAAACGATGTAGGCAAGAAGGCAAAGAGGAGACATATACAAAACTCAGAGCGAAAAAAAAAAAAAAAAAAATCCAATAAAGAATCATATACCCAGCAAAGTTATCTATCAAATATAACCATGAAATTAGAACATTTCAGGATAAACAGAAATTAAGGAATTTTATAGAAGCCAACCCAGTCCTTCAAAACACACTAAAGGGAGTTCTTTGGACTGAGAACAAACAAGAGCAGAAAACAACGAGAGATTGACATACATGGGAACACCATCCCAAACTCAGTTGAGAGATGGAATAGTTCAGACCACAATAAAACTATAAGAACAAAAACAGAGGATCTGGGAAGTCAGTCTATGATCAAAACAACTACAATGTGAAAATAGGGGAAAATACAGGAACAAAGATTCATGTGGTGTGGTGGTCAGGTAAATTTCAGAATAAAATGTACTGTTTTAAATGGAGGAAAAATTAATAGAATAGAATATTCTCAAAGAAACTTAACACTTCACAACATATAAGAAAAGGAAAATACAAGAAGACCATGGAAACATTAAAAATATGAAAAAAATTGACAAGAAAAAGCACATTAAAAAATGAACTCAGCAAAAGAAGGCATGCAGAATAAAGAAACCAACAGCACCAGACAAAAGATAAACAAATAACATAGTGACAGCTATTGATTTATACCTATTGATAGCTATAATAGGTGTGATTTATATGTATGAATTAATACATATGCATTATATTGATAATTATCAAGTCCTGGTGTGGCAACGTGGGTTAATGCACTGGACTGCAAAGTTGGTTTGAGTTGTAAGGTCAGCAATTCAAACTCACCAGATGCTCCTCGGAAACCTTAGACAGTGTTACTATAGGGCAAAACCGACTGGATGTCACTTAACAATACCAATGTCGATAATTACACTGAATGTCAATGGATTAAAGGCAACAGTAAAGAGTAGCAAAACGTATAAGAAAACAAAATCCATCAATATGCTGTCTACAAGAGACACACCTTACATACAGAGACAAAATTATTTAAAAATGGAAGGATGGAAAAAAATATACCAAACTAATTGCCATCATAAATGAACATGATTTGCAATACTAATATCTGATAAAACAAACTTTAAGGTAAAGACCAGCATAAGAAACAAAGGAGGACATTATCTCATGATTAAAAGGTCAACTGAACAAAAGGACATAACCATAATAAATAATCATGCTCCCAACAAAAATGTCCCCAAATATATAAAGCAAACACTAACAGAATTGAAGAAAGAATTAGACAAATCTACAATAATAGAGGGAGATTTTAATACACCACTTTTAAAAAGGACAGCACAATCAGAAAGTTGACAAAGACACACAACAACTAAACAATTAACTGACGTAACCTAATAGATTTGTACAGAGCATTCAATCCAAAAGAGTATAATATACATTCTTTTCCAGTGCACGTGGAGCACTCTCCAGAATCAATCATGTGTTAGGCCACAAAACAAATCTCTATAAATTTACAAACATAAAATTAGTATAAAGCATCTTCTCAGAACACAATGCTATTAAATTAGAAATCAACAATAGGAAGACAAAAGAAATAAAGTCAATTACATAGAAACTGAATAGGATCCTGCTTAAAAGCTACTGGGTAGAACAAATAAAGGTGAAATTAAAAAATTCCTATAAAAAAAGAAAAAGAAAATTAAAAACACAACATACCAAAACTTCTGGGACACAGCAAAAGCAGTGCTAACAGGAATATTTACTGTAATAAATGCACACATCCAAAAAGAAGAAAGAAGCCAAAATGAATAAATTTTAATGCAACATCTCCAGTAATTAGAAAAAGACCAGTAAAGTAAACTTACAGTCACAAGGAAAAAACAAAACATACATGGCTTTTTTTTAGACATATATGCATTATTAAGGAGCTCTGGTAGCGTAGTGGTTACGAATCGGGCTGTGAACCGAAAGGTCAGCAGTTCGAAACTATCAGCTGTTCCACGGGAGAAAGATGAGGCTTTCTGCTCCCATAAAGATTTACAGTCTCAGAAACCCTGTACAGGGTCGCTATGAGTTAGAACCGACTCCACGGCACATAACAACAACAACAACAACATGTCATTATTAGACATATATGTCATTACTACACATATATGTCTAATAATGATGAGAGCAGAAATAAATGAGATAGAAAACAGAAAAACTACAGAAAGAATTAA
>NW_006408639.1:152530-153077 GCF_000296735.1 Chrysochloris asiatica | reverse complement strand
AAGAAATATTTAGGAATAAATCTAATCAGAGAAACTAAAGACCTAGTCTGATTGCCTACTACAAGAACAAGCAAGTTGTTTACCGTGGAGCCATAAAGGCAAGCAATCAAGTCCCTTCAGTAGTACAAACCCCCTCCAATACTAAAACTCAAGCAATCAAGTCCCTTCAGGACAAACTCCCCTTCAAGACTGAAATGAAGCTTTCTGGCAACCACACTGATTTCTTGGTGAGTGGAACAGGCGGGGAAGGCAGTAATGAAGATATGGGTTGAATTCTACCATGTTCCATAGACTCCTGTCGACATAGAAATGAGAGAGAGAAGAGGAAGGACTGGTTGGTCAGATGTATGGTGAGACCTGAGGATTCCTGAGTCCATGGACAAGGACATAGCCAGGGAGGGCTAGAGCTGATAGTGAAAATTTCCAGCTGATAAGAAGTGAGGGGAGATGCACAAGAATGCTCAAACTTGTAGATAGTACCCACTCGACCTAGCTTTGATGGCTTGATGATCAGAACTCAACTACAGGAAGATAAATATATATATAT
>NW_006408639.1:149286-151770 GCF_000296735.1 Chrysochloris asiatica | reverse complement strand
AAAGCACAGAACCATAAATGCTGGTAAGGATGTGAAGAGACTGAAACATTCCTACATTGCTGGTGGGACTGTAAAATGGTTCATTCACTCTGGAAAACGGTATGGCACTTCCTCAGAAAGGTGGAAATAGAAATACCTTATGAACCAGCAATTCCTTTACTTGATATATATCCACAAGAAATACAAGCCAGAATGTGAGTAGATATAGGCACACAAATGTTTACTGTGGCACTATTTAAAATAGCAAAAAGATGAAAACAGCTTAAGCGCCTGTCAGTGGAAGAATGGATAAATAAATTTTGATAAATACATACAACAAAATATTATGCAACACTGAAGAATAGTAATGAAGCTGCAAACCACTGTATAACATGGATGAAGTTTGAGGACATTATGCTGAGTGAATCAGTCATTCACAAAAGGACAAATTATTACATAAGACCATTATTGCAAAAGCTTAAGAAAAGAT
This sequence comes from Chrysochloris asiatica, assembly GCF_000296735.1. NCBI lineage: Eukaryota > Metazoa > Chordata > Mammalia > Afrosoricida > Chrysochloridae > Chrysochloris > Chrysochloris asiatica. The sequence continues at coordinate 151,301 of NW_006408639.1, read as the reverse complement.
TTCCATAGTAAATTAAAAAAAAAAAAAAATCTTTGATGGTTACCAGGAGTGGAAGGGAGGGGACAGTAAGGCACAGATTAGGGGATAGTCACATCATAGCTTGAGTGATGGGAAGGACAATAAACCTGGAAGTGGAGGGCAATACAGAAAAAGGGGTGGGGTGGAAGAACAAGGGAGACAGGGGAAGACTTACATAGGTGTGCGTGGGCTAAATGGAACAGAGGCAAATAGTGATGTCTACTCAAATTTGGAACAGCAGGGCTATGTGATACTGGGATTGAATCATGGTCTGAATGGGTAACACAGGAGAAAAAATGTTAAGGTGCTTGACTGTTTTATGGATATTGGTTTCCCTTCCATACTATTGTAAAATAAACATTTAAATGAGACAGAAAAGAATATTGGGAAATAAAATTATAGAAAGCTTGTAAGCTTGCTTTATACCTATAACTGACTGGAATACCTAAAAGGGCGTTGTAGAGTATGGCATCTTAGGTAGAATCCTGAGCCCCATCTAGAAACTTCTGAGGTGAGACATTCCCACTTGAAAGGATATGCAGACAAACCCACAGTTGCTAGAGGAACAGAAGATACTTCTTGAAAGAAAGACCAGTAGGAAAAAAATAAAAAGCAGACTGGCTATTAAAAGAACAAACAAGCTGTTCACTGGGGAGCCATAAAGGCAAGAAAATCCAACCCTACAGTACAAGCCCCCCTCCAAGACTGAAGCTCAAACGGAACACATGATCAGGCATGTAAGCTCGCTGGTGACCACACTGGTCTACATGTGAGTGGAAGTGGGGGAAAGGCAGTAATGAAGATATGGGCTGAGCTCGACCATGTTCCATAGAATCCTGTCGACCTTGAGATGAGAGACAGAAGAAGGGCTGGTTAGTCTGAAGTTTGGGGAGACTTGAGGACTCCTGAGACCATGGACACTGACCTGGCCACCAGGGGCTATACCTGAGAGTGAAGCAGCCAGCTTATATGAAGTGGGGGGAGGTGTGCAAGGTCATCCAAATTTGCTGATAGTACCCATGTGGCCTAGCTTGGATGGCTTAATGATCAGAACTCGAATAGAAGAAAATAAGGAAATTTGATACAGGAAGCCAAGTATAAATTGCTACATTTGGATATACTTGACCTTTGCTTCTGGATGTAGTTGCTCAAAATACCAACTGAGAGGGAAGGAGTCTTCACAAGAAGGATCGAGCCTATCCCCTCAGTACACAGGTTTGATTGGATGGGCAACTTAGACACTTGGTACCTAAAATGGGGAAGAAGGGGAGACTATAAAGGCACAAAGTGGTTGGATTACAAGTTTTCAAGAGTGAGTTTAGTTTCAGCGCAAGCTACGGAGGGTAGAATCCTTACTGAACAGTTTTTGTCTTGTCTCGATAGATCTGGTGAATGGGATGTGGATAGGATTCTTTTGATTCAACAGTGAGTAATTATTATCATGACTAATTGTGATTGTCACAATTATAAACGTAGAAGATGTGTAACAAAAATGGGGGAGTAGTTCATCTTATATATAAAAGCAGAGGACAGTAGGACCAATAAGAGGAAAGAACATGAGTGGAGCATGGGATGCAAAAAAAGGAGAATGAAACACTGTCCAGTTCTGTGCCAACCTCACAATCATTGCTGCATTTGAGCCCATTCTTACTGCCACTGTGCTAATCCATTTCACTGAGGGTTTTCCTCTTTCTCTCTGACCCTCCGTTTTACCAAGCTTGATAACTTTCTCCAGGGACTAGTCCCTCCTGACAATACGTCCAAAGTATGGCTACCCAGAAACAAGTTGAAAAACAATATTGCTTATGTTGTTGTTGTTGTTGTTGTTAAGTGCCATCAAGTCAATTCTCACCCCTAGGACCTTGTATATTTTTTCTATTGTTGTTGTTAGGTGGCATCGAATCAGTACCAACATAGCGACCCTATGCACAACAGAATGAAACACTGCCTGGTCCTCACAATTGTTGCCCCGCTTGATCCCATTGATGCTGCCACTT
>NW_006408639.1:146000-148286 GCF_000296735.1 Chrysochloris asiatica | reverse complement strand
ACCCTGTGGTTCAAACTTGCTTTGCAGTCCAGCACATTAACCCACAGCACCACAACTCTGTTTCCCCCCTGAGACTCTAAGTTCCTCAAAGTCAAGAACTATGCCTCATTACCTTTTTGTCCTTGGTGCCTACCAAGTACTTGGTACAAAGTAGATTCTCCATAATTCTAGAACTTATATAAATTATTAACTACAATTTTGTTGTATACTTACAAGTTTTCAAGTGAGCATTACAGTTTGAAGTACTGGTGTGGCGCTATAGGATAGGCACTGGACCATTAACTGCCATGTCAGTTGTTCAAATCCACCAGCCACTCCTCAGAAACCCTATGCAAGGTCACTATGAGTCGGAACTGATGCTATGACACTTAACAACAACAACATCATAGTTTAATTGAGGTGGAATTCATAGTATAGAGGAGAGAGCTTGCATGGTTCATTTGTTTTGTGAAATATGTCTACCAATCCATTCAATTTGGGAAGTCAGGAAATTTAAAAGATCATTGCAGTTGTTCGAGTTATCACAGCTCTTTTTTTTTTTTTTTTTTAATCTTACAGCAAGAACAGTGCATTGTGTACAGGATAGATTTAGTAAGTATTCATTGATTAGAATGAATGAGTTATAGTGATTCCAAATCTACCAAAGCATGCATTACTTAGAAGAGATGTTCATAGCAAAGATCATTTCTTTAGGATGTTAGCAAATATAGATGCATATGTTCCTACTTGAATATAGAAAAAATGTAAATATAATTAAACAAATTTTTATGAAAGTTAAAATTTTTTCTACTTTAAAAATGTGAAACAAAACAATTAAGAATGTGAAATAATGCTGACAAATTGAGGGAAGTGGAAAAAAGTAAGAACCATCTTTTACATAGACAGGTCTATTCTACTTTATTAGACCTACCAATAATGAGGATGAGGATGATGTATAGTTAGAAAATATCTATTACACATCTACATGTGCTAACAATTTTGCTTGATACTCTACACACATTTTATCATTTAATCCAGAAACCTTCCAAAGAAGTGACCATTATTATCCATGGGAACTTGAGATTTAGAGAGTTTAAATTGCGTAATGTAAGATGACAAGGTTAGTAAAGATGTTTGAAGAAAAGTTCTCTGAATTCAGGATGTGTGTGCTCAAGCATTAAATAAATGTCCATGCATGATAAAATGAGAGAGAAAGAAAAAAAATTCATTTTTACATATTCCGTGTCATAACAGAAAACTGTTTAACATTTTTCCAAACTGACTTTTCAGCTGGCCTACAAAGAATACTCTTTTATTTTTAAAAGTAATTTTAAGCACACAAAAAATGCAATAAAATCAATGTGGAATTGTAAGTAAATCCCAAAGCAACATATTCTAGAGGGAAACAAAAGAAAGCAATTGGAAATCTTTTCTTATTTTGTGTTCTAATTGCATTATATAGCACCCACTCACTGTTCAATTAGTCTAATAATGGTCAGCCTCAGTCTCTGTTAGGATAACAGAAGAATATGATTCTGCCACTTTTTTTTAGAACTCGCCCTGTCATATAGAAAAGAAATTGGTTTTGTGATTAATGTAGGCAATTGCCAACCACCGGCAGTAGGACTATTAAAAAGATTCAAAAGATAATTGTTTTTATATAAATCTCTTTTGAATCTTTGTGGTTTCTTTTGCGGCCATTTTTGTAAGTGCCTTCATTATTTGACTGTTGTATGATTTGAGGATGTTTCTCTAACTTTATTCAATAAGAGTAAAATCAACTCATGCTTACAGGATTCTAGAATGAAGTGAATAAATGAAAATTGAAAAATGCACAAATTAAACTAGCAAGGCAGATTAATTTGACAATGAAAATCGTCTTGAAATAATCATGAAAATTACTTAAGCAGCTCTTTAAACAAAATATGTAATTCAATCACCATAAGGAGTAGAATTTAAAATACTCTGTGTGAGTATATACATAAATTTCAAGTACAGTCTGAAGACTCACCACTGAAAATTGAAAAAATATAGAAATTTAACTATTAGATAGTGACAAGAAATTGACTTCAAACACTTCAAGTCTTCCTAACAGAGCAAATAGTCCACTAAATATTCGACAAAGCATGCAAACAAGTGTTGTGTACATATTTAGATGGGCTAGGCTCACTAATTAGACTGGAGCCTGAGACAATTTGTAATAATATTACTGGGAGTTTGCACAGAACCAAGAATATAGAATACAGAATCAGAAAAAGTCATTCTGATTGCAATATTCTAGCTCTGAGGGAATTCTCCAAAATAAGA